>NW_021205766.1:174968-263909 GCF_002162155.2 Triticum dicoccoides
TTTGGTCATATCCAAGGTAGTCATGTCCTCATCAATAGGTCATCATGGTGATGCATCATCCATTTGGCATCAAGTTTGGGTGAGGCATCTATGAAGTTCGACAAATCCTCACTGATGAGGACATGACTACCTTGGAAATGACCAAAAATATTGCATATATGCATATTTGTCAGGTGATTTCTAGTGCAAACTATTCAATAATCTATTTATGTTATCCAGAACAAAAATACTTCACACACTTTTGTGTTTTGTCTAATTGCAGGTGTATGGGACATTTGTACAATCCACATATGAAGATAAGAAAGAAAGAGATGTTTATTTGCTGTTCAAAAAGTTCTCTCACGTCACTTTTGGCCCAAGAGAAGATAGAGTCCAAGTCTCTCACGTTCTGGATTCAGATTCGGACTGCACAGACATACCTGACTCAAAACGCACACAAGTTTTTCATACGGACTCCGAATTGGGTGATTCGTTTTTTGTTGGAAACTAGATTTCGTGCACTTTCCAACCCAATTGGGATCACCTTCAAATTCGTCCGGAGCGTTGAGTTGTGGACGAAACAATCTGATGCTGCAGCAGAATCCGAGTCAAACTACAAGTCCAAAGGTGTTACATCACCTCTACTTGGGCCCATTGGCCTTGTACGACCTAGATTTAGTTTTAGGCTGCCTTGGGACGTCCTCCCACCTCCTAGGCCGTCACCCCTTGCTCCTATATAAGTAGATCCATCTAGTAGCTTTTCCCTTGGGATTTGTTTAGTTAAAAGTTAGCCATTGCAACTTCGTGTACTTCGTTTGTGTCCAACGACCAGACCAAGACCGCTTACGGATCCCCACCATTATCAATACCTCATATATATTTGCAATATTCAGATTGCTTTATCATATTCTTGCTCGTTCTTCGATTGCTTGAAGGAATAGACCTTCGTGGTCAGGCTGACCGTGCTTCCGGCATCGTCAGTAACCTCAGGAGATTGGTTTAGCGATTGCTAAGGCGCAACATCGTGCACGTTTGTAGTCGGATCGTCAAAGTCGTCTCCACCAAATCGATAGTTATCATCTCATCGAAAGATCGGGACACCCTCGCCTCTATCAAGTGGTATCAGTTTTCAGGTTGCTCGGTGAGAATTTCCAGTTTTTCCTAGATTAGATTTATTTTCTTACCTATTGTCCAAGAAAAAGCCACAAAACAAAAGTTAGATCTATTCATCCTTTGTCCTAGCCAGACTGAGCCTTTGCAATTTTCTTTTCATTGTTTGCATTATTGAATTATCGGTTGCATCGCCGTGTCGAGTTGCTGGTCTTAGTGTCTAGTTCCTTTAGAGTTTCGAGTTCTGTTCACATTAGTCACGCAGCCGCTGCATCATTATCCCATCCGCTGTCCACCATCCCATCCACCAATTTCCACCACGTGCTATGCACTGTTTATTATCATAATCATAGTTGAGGTCACTCACATCTTCGCCAGATCGAATCTGCATCTTATCTAGTTTGTCTTGGAAAGAGGGAGAAAAAGAAGATAAAGAAAAAAAAGAGAGAAAAAAGGAAAGAAAAAAAAGAAAAAGAGGGAGAAGAAAAAGAAAAAAAAGCGTGAGAAAAAAAAAGAGAGAAGAAAAAAAATTGGATCTATCTAGAATCAATCTCGTACCTGAATTCGGATTGGAATCTATTTTGCGCATTGTTCAGTAAAACAGGTGTATCTTCCTCATACGAAGTCCGTTTTGGCTCCGTGAGTACGCAAATTGAAGATAGCGATGAGCCGCATCTAAATAGTTGCAGAAGCTAGTTGAATACTTGACACCTCAAAATGGGCTTCTAAATAGGTCTTTTTGCCCTCCGAAGTTCGTGAACACAGCTTGTTCCAATTTTTCAGGCCAGTTTTAGAATTCTTTGACTCCTCATATCAACTCGGAATTGGGTGATTCTTTTTGCATTGGAAAGCTTGAGTTAGTAGCATCCTTTGAAAGAATTTATCAGAAAATTGTCTCAAACTTTTCAAGAGGAAAGTTGGAGAGAGAGTTGTTGTATATCCTGCTTGGCAGTTGTTTTTCATCATTATCTTCACTGCCGTTGTGATCTTCACTTATATCTTGCTGTCAAGAGCTACTTAGTATCCTTCATTGATGCTAGTTGTGCTACGCCGTGACCTTATTAGTATTCTAGGCTCGCGTCTCTAGTCCGGTCTAGCCTAGGACCAGCATAGTACCGTCGTTGAGCGTTTATTCCACATTGCATCTTTGAATTGATTATTACTAATCTTTTGCTACCATATATAGCCAACCCAGCTCCACATATTTCTACACCGTGTATACGTACGCTCCCCTGGCAATCGCTTTACTCAATATTCGGAGTTACTTGACACCGCTGGTTGCCGATCACCGCCTGCTGCATGGTAAGAACTTGTAAGACATTGATATTTGCTTTACTGTGAGCATTTTACCACCACATCCTAGTAGTTATAGGAACATTATTTTTGGGTTTTGTTTCTTGTTCTACTAATCATGACAGGATCCAGAGTCAATTCATGGGCTTTGTCGATCGCGGGAGACGTGCCACCACCTTTGCAAATACCACAACCGTCACGAGAGGTGCACAAACATCCAAATGCACATGATCAGGTTAATGTATCTATACCACAATTTAATGGCCGTTTTAAACCTGCTTTATATATCGAATGGGAGTTCGACATAAAAAATATATTTGCTTCCCATAATTTCGATGAACATAAAAAGGTTAAGGTTGCGGTTGGTTCTTTCACTGGTTATGCTTTGGTTTGGTGGAGTGAATATTGTCGGTTACACCCTGATTATATACCTACTACTTGGGATGATTTGAAACTTGCCATGCGACATACTTTCGTCCCTGCTTATTATACTCGTGACATGATTAAGAAGTTGCAACACTTAAAACAAGGTAGTGAAACTGTAACAAAATATTATGATGATTTACAAACTACCTTGTTGCATTCCTCTTTAGAAGAAAGTGAAGATGATTTTATGGATAGATTTTGGGGAGGATTAAACCTTGATATTCAAGAGATACTAATTCATGAAGAGTGTTATCCTATGGACCATTTGTTTCATCTTGCTTGCAAAGCTGAACAGGAAATAAAACGACGTGTTGGCCACGAGGAGAACAAGCGCACGGTGCACATTCCAAGAGTTGATATGATTGTTCCTTCAACTACTAGGCATATTATGACAACCACATCCGTTGTTGTCAGGACTACATCACCTCCACCATGTGACACATCGCCCCCGAGAGTGGCTACATCATCTGAGTTGATCATAAGAGCCACATTTCAGATTAAGCAACGCCGAGGACGGCTTTATTTTCAAGAAGGGGAGGATGATGAGGACATGACTACCTTGGATATGACCAAAAATATTGCATATATGCATATTTGTCAGGTGATTTCTAGTGCAAACTATTCAATAATCTATTTATGTTATCTAGAACAAAAATACTTCACACACTTTTGTGTTTTGTCTAATTGCAGGTGTATGGGACATTTGTACAATCCACATATGAAGATAAGGAAGAAAGAGATGTTTATTTGCTGTCCAAAAAGTTCTCTCACGTCATTTTTGGCCCAAGAGAAGATAGAGTCCAAGTCTCTCACGTTCTGGATTCAGATTCGGACTGCACAGACATACCTGACTCAAAACGCACACAAGTTTTTCATACGGACTCCGAATTGGGTGATTCTTTTTTTGTTGGAAACTAGATTTCGTGCACTTTCCAACCCAATTGGAATCACCTTCAAATTCGTCCGGAGCGTTGAGTTGTGGACGAAACAATCTGATGCTGCAGCAGAATCCGAGTCAAACTACAAGTCCAAAGGTGTTACATCACCTCCACTTGGGCCCATTGGCCTTGTACGACCTAGATTTAGTTTTAGGCTGCCTTGGGACGTCCTCCCACCTCCTTGGCCGCCACCCCTTGCTCCTATATAAGTAGATCCATCTAGTAGCTTTTCCTGGGGATTTGTTTACTTAAAAGTTAGCCATTGCAACTTCGTGTACTTCGTTTGTGTCCAACGACCAGACCAAGACCGCTTCCAGATCCCCACCATTATCAATACTTAATATATATTTGCGATATTCAGATTGCTTTATCATATTCTTGCTCGTTCTTCGATTTGCTTGCAGGAATAGACCTTCGTGGTCAGGCTGACCGTGCTTCCGGCATCGTCAGTAACCTCAGGAGATTGGTTTAGCGATTGCTAAGGCGCAACGTCGTGCACGTTTGTAGTCGGATCGTCAAAGTCGTCTCCACCAAATCGATAGTTATCATCTCATCGAAAGATCGGGACACCCTCGCCTCTATCAAGTGGTATCAGTTTTCAGGTTGCTCGGTGAGATTTTACAGTTTTTCATAGTTTAGATCGCATTTGTCATTCATACCTACAGTCCATGAAAAAGCCATAAAAAAGTTAGATCTGTTCATCATTTATCCAAGCCAGTCTGAGCCTTTGCAATTTTCTATTCATTGCTTGCATAGTTGAATTATCGGTTGCATCGTCGTGTTAGTTGCTGGTCTTAGTGTCTAGTTCCTTTAGAGTTTCGAGTTCTGTTCACATTAGTCACGCCGCCGCTGCATCATTATCCCTTCCGCTGTCCACCATCCCATCCATTAATTTCCACCACGTGCTACGCACTGTTCATTGTCATAATCATAGTTGAGGTCATTCACATCTTCGCCTGATCCAATCTGCATCTTATCTAGTTTGTCTTGGAAAGAGGGAGAAAAAAAAGATAGAGGAAAAAAAGAGGAAAAAAAAGAAAAAGAGAGAGAAGAAAAAGAAAAAAAAAGCGTGAGAAAAAAAAGAGAGAAGAAAAAAAATCGGATCTATCTAGAATCAATCTCGTACCTGAATTCGGATTGGAATCTGTTTTGCGCACTGTTCAGTAAAACAGGTGTATCTTTCTCATACGAAGTCCGTTTTGGCTCCGTGAGTACTCAATTTGAAGCTAGCGACGAGCCGCATCTAAATAGTTGCAGAAGCTAGTTCAATATTTGACACCTCAAAATCGGCTTCTAAATAGGTCTTTTTGCCCTCTGAAGTTCGTGAACACAGCTTGTTCCAATTTTTCAGGCCAGTTTTAGAATTCTTTGAATCCTCATATCAACTCGGAATTGAATGATTCTTTTTGCATTGGAAAGCTTGAGTTAGTAGCATTCTTTGAAAGAATTTATCAGAAAATTGGCTCAAACTTTTCAAGAGGAAAGTTGGAGAGAGAGTTGTTGTATATCCTGTTTGGCAGTTGTTTTTCATCATTATCTTTACTGCCGTTGTGATCTTCACTTATATCTTGCTGTCCAGAGCTACTTAGTATCCTTCATTGATGCTAGTTGTGCTACGCCGTGACCTCATTAGTGTTCTAGGCTCGCGTCTCTAGTCCGTTCTAGCCTAGGACCAGCACAGTACCGTCGTTGAGCGTTTATTCAACATTGCATCTTTGAATTGATTATTGCTAATCTTTTGCTACCATATATAGCCAACCCAGCTCCACATATTTCTACACCGTGTATACGTACGCTCCCCTGGCAATCGCTTTACTCAATATTCGGAGTTACTTGACACCGCTGGTTGCCGATCACCGCCTGCTTCATGGTAAGAACTTGTAAGACATTGATATTTGCTTTACTGTGAGCGTTTTACCACCACATCCTAGTAGTTATAGGAACATTATTTTTGGGTTTTGTTTCTTGTTCTACTAATCATGACAGGATCCAGAGTCAATTCATGGGCTTTGTCGATCGCGGGAGACGTGCCACCACCTTTGCAAATACCACAACCGTCATGAGAGGTGCACAAACATCCAAATGCACATGATCAGGTTAATGTATCTATACCACCATTTAATGGCCGTTTTAAACCTGCTTTATATATTGAATGGGAGTTCGACATAAAAAATATATTTGCTTCCCATAATTTCGATGAACATAAAAAGGTTAAGGTTGCGGTTGGTTCTTTCACTGGTTATGCTTTGGTTTGGTGGAGTGAATATTGTCGGTTACACCCTGATTATATACCTACTACTTGGGATGATTTGAAGCTTGCCATGCGACATACTTTCGTCCCTGCTTATTATACTCGTGACATGATTAAGAAGTTGCAACACTTAAAACAAGGTAGTGAAACTGTAACAAAATATTATGATGATTTACAAACTACCTTGTTGCATTCCTCTTTAGAAGAAAGTGAAGATGATTTTATGGATAGATTTTGGGGAGGATTAAACCGTGATATTCAAGAGATACTAATTCATGAAGAGTGTTATCCTATGGACCATTTGTTTCATCTTGCTTGCAAAGCTGAACAAGAAATAAAACGACGTGTTGGCCACGAGGAGAACAAGCGCACGGTGCACATTCCAAGAGTTGATATGATTGTTCCTTCAACTACTAGGCATACTATGACAACCACATCCGTTGTTGTCAGGACTACATCACCTCCACCATGTGACACATCGCCCCCGAGAGTGGCTACATCATCTGAGTTGATCATAAGAGGTGATGACAAAGGTACTGATCTTCCATCTCTACATGAGAATGATGTATGCCTTGTCAATTTGAATGCACCATCTGATGAGCTACCCACTACTTTGATCACACCACCTATTTTAGAGGACTACGTTGATAATTTGACTTTGCCATGTGATCAAACAACTGAAATACCAACAATTTTGAGTGCACCCATTGAATTAACTATTGATGCAAAAGAACCAATGTTTAATCATTTTGATATGACCTCTAATCTTGGTGATGATTCTGTGTTGAATGACTTATTGCGTGTTTGCTTATTTAAGCATGTTGTAGCATGTAAATTTGATGCAAGTAAGGTTTATTCACCAATGTTGGGATGGTTTAATAATGAACATTGTCAATCTTTTGAAATGAATAAGAGCTTCACTTATATGTGCAAACTGAGTTGCAATATTTTCATGCCTTCTACTTCTTGTGCTAATTTTTTGGCTTTAGATTTTATGAACTATGCAAGTTACTCATCTATTCATGTGTCATATATGCAAAAATCAAGGGAAGTAAAAATGGATGACATATACATATACAACATGTACACCTTGTCTCTTTTGTTAGCCACATTTCAGATTAAGCAACGCCGAGGACGGCTTTATTTTCAAGAAGGGGAGGATGATGAGGACATGACTACCTTGGATATGACCAAAAACATTGCGTATATGCATATTTGTCAGGTGATTTCGAGTGCAAACTATTCAATAATCTATTTATGTTATCCAGAACAAAAATACTTCACACACTTTTGTGTTTTGTCTAATTGCAGGTGTATGGGACATTTGTACAATCCACATATGAAGATAAGGAAGAAATAGATGTTTATTTGCTGTTCAAAAAGTTCTCTCACGTCACTTTTGGCCCAAGAGAAGATAGAGTCCAAGTCTCTCACGTTCTGGATTCAGATTCGGACTGCACAGACATACCTGACTCAAAACGCACACAAGTTTTTCATACGGACTCCGAATTGGGTGATTCTTTTTTTGTTGGAAACTAGATTTCGTGCACTTTCCAACCCAATTGGGATCACCTTCAAATTCGTCCGGAGCGTTGAGTTGTGGACGAAACAATCTGATGCTGCAGCAGAATCCGAGTCAAACTACAAGTCCAAAGGTGTTACATCACCTCCACTTGGGCCCATTGGCCTTGTACGACCTAGATTTAGTTTTAGGCTGCCTTGGGACGTCCTCCCACCTCCTAGGCCGTCACCCCTTGCTCCTATATAAGTAGATCCATCTAGTAGCTTTTCCCTTGGGATTTGTTTAGTTAAAAGTTAGCCATTGCAACTTCGTGTACTTCGTTTGTGTCCAACGACTAGACCAAGACCGCTTACGGATCCCCACCATTATCAATACCTCATATATATTTGCAATATTCAGATTGCTTTATCATATTCTTGCTCGTTCTTCGATTGCTTGCAGGAATAGACCTTCGTGGTCAGGCAGACCGTGCTTCCGGCATCGTCAGTAACCTCAGGAGATTGGTTTAGCGATTGCTAAGGCGCAACATCGTGCACGTTTGTGGTCGGATCGTCAAAGTCGTCTCCACCAAATCGATAGTTATCATCTCATCGAAAGATCGGGACACCCTCGCCTCTATCACTCACTATGGTATGTTTCTTCTCATTAATCAAGCTTGAGGAAGGAAGAACCACGTGGCAGAGGACAGTGAGGCGGAACAACAATGGCCATCCAATTTTGTGCAGTTTCACTAAAATTGAGGAAGACATGCCCGGGTATGGAGATACGCATCGTTGTTTGCAAAAGTATATAAAAGGGATATAGTGTTGTTACTTTGTTTTGGTAGTGGTACAAGATTAACAACGACATCTTAATTGTCAATAAGAATTAATGAAAAGTACAGCAACAAACAGAAGCATCATGATTATCTTGATGGGAACTAAACCAGGATACCCGAGAAAAAAAGCATTTCTTCATTTAGCCATTGATAGTATTAGATTAGCAGCAGTAATAGGAGCATATGGACAATGACCACACAACCACCATGTACTTTTTGTCGAAACATCATGTATACCTCCACCGAGGCATAAATCAGGACAACTTTTCGAGTGGCATTTCCTCTATAATAGTAGGTGATGTTGGACCAGCCGACGAACCCTAGCTACTATACATGGGGAGCTGGGGAGTAGTCGCATAGAAGAAAACCCGCATGCAGCGACCTGGGGAGCTGGACCAGTACAAGAAGTTATACCTCAGGTGGGCGAGATGTCGCTTAGGCGGGCAGGATCTGCCCACACTACGACAGCAAAAAAGGGCGCAGAGGACCTTCGTCCGCACCAGCGCCGGCTCCGAGAGGACGGTGCGCATCGGCTTCCTCCATCGCCGATGGCAACAACATCAATGCTGCACCTCCTCACCTCCCGCAGCGGATGGGATTCGGCCGGATCTGTGACCACCGGTGAGGAGAGAGATAGAGTGGACACTGTCATCCTGTTTTGATATGGAGAGGGTGAGAGAGCGAGTCGCGAGAAACCCTATCAAATAAGAGGCTATATATACAATGGAGTAAAAAAATCTCTCCATAGCAGTGGTTTTAAATAGAATACGTGTGTTCCTGGAAAAAAGAAACGAAAACTGACCAAGAAAGAAAATTCGATCAAAAACACGCCCTCGCTTCCAGGTCGCGAGAGTCGTCGCGCACACACACATAGACATAGACATGCATATCCGTGTTTACGTAAAATTCCATCTCCATCTTCATCTCCAATCATATTTGTCCAACTGGCACATTATTTACGTTGATAATTATATAAGTAGCAATATTAACGTACAACATCTCTTGTTTGCGGGCGTCCGGACCACTGCCACGCCCGCTCCTGACCAACCCGAACCCTCTTCATCATCTGTGTGTGCTTCTCGTTCGAAATGGTTAGTGCCGCATTCATGTCCGGCCAGAGCGGACACGACCTCTCACTGGCGCCGGCATTGAAGCGGCGCGCCGGCCGAGAGAGCATCGTCCACGTTGCTTCCCGATGCAAGCGACTACTTCGTGTTCAAAGGTCGCAATAGCCGGCCACAACATGCATGTAAAAAGTTCTTGGGAGTCCATGCTACAGCTAGTTGTCCTCCCCTAACTCGTCAATCTCTTCCAGTAGTGCTAGTACTCCATGGCGCGATCCATCGACAAGCAGGCGAGGCAGTTACCGTATACTCGGTTTGCGGTGAGTGGCATGCCGAGCGACCATGTGGGGTGGAGCCGTGGAGGAGGGTGAGACACGAACGCGACAAACGTGATTTAAATGTTGGTTTTGCTCGATGGCGCGATCCAACGAAACTAAATGTTGGTTTCTCTCTGTTTCCATTTTTTCTCTAGAAAAACGGAAACTTTCCACTCCATTTTCATTCCTACTCCAAGGTTGCCCCATTACAACATTCCATCAAATACAAAGGAAAACTAACACGCATGCTAATGCATCTCAATGATTCACAGATCATAACCAATTTTTACTTCATAACTAAAGACAAAAGTTGTGAGACCGTGTACAAAAGAAAAACTACTGATGGGGTCACTACGACTTAAACCCTAAACCCTAAACAGGATTTAATTTCCTGGATAGGTAGAACATGTCGAAGGAAAGACGGCTGGCACCCTCGGATCATACGATGCTTTTGTGCAGTTCCACTAAAATCGAGATGAGCATCCCTGATAGCAAAGATATTGAAGAAGTGTCATTAGAATAATAGTACTGGCACTAGTTCATGAGACATAAACTCGTCACAAATAGAAGCCGGTAGAAGTAGAGAAAGATCGACATGGAGATGGAGCTACGTGGGGAGCTGCGACAGTGGAGCAAGCTGATGAGGGCATCAATACCATTGTTACACCCACAGCCCCTGCTGCTGTACATACTGGACCAATTACTAGAGCTCGCGCACGCCAATTGAATTATCAGGTACTTTCGTTTCTTGGTAATGATTTTAATGTTCATGTGAATATGATGCCGCCTAAGTTGGATACATTTGTTTTCCTTACAAATGAAGGGCCTAGCTTGGACAAGAAAGATGAACCTTGGAGCAAGTTCAAGCATGGAGATGATGGCATGCGCAAGGGGAACAAGAACGGAGTTACAAGTGATGATTCTAGGACTCTGAAGCCACCATAATGAGTGCATGAAGCATGGGACGAAATATACAAGATGCCACTTCATAAATTTCGTCCAGAGGCTATTCTAGGTGTTGCGTCACCTTATTATTGGGCCAGGCCCATGTATTTTCGAAGTACTTAAGTATAGGCTATTTTTAGAGTCCGTATGTGTGGGGAAACAAGAGTTAGGGTTGGTTTCGGAACCCTCCACCAAGGGCCACGAAATTCCCCCACTCTCATCCATATATACAGCCCTTAGGGCATCGTTTAGACTTTGGGTTTTGTTTAGATTAAAAGTTCGCCATAGCTGCAACTTTGCGTACTTCGTTTTTGTCCAACGACCAGACCAAGACGTCACAGAACCCCACCTTGATCAATAAAGCTTTCATATTATATTCGCAATATCCAGATTGCAATCTCAGTTTCTTGCTTGTTCTTCATTTGCTCGCAGGAAACAGGCCCTCATGCTCAGGTTGATCGTGCACTGGCGTGGTCAATAACCCCTCGGAGTTGGTTTACCGATTGCTAAGGCGCGACGTCCTCGCACGTTCGTAGTTGGATCGTCAAAGTCGACTTCCTCTAAAATTATAGCCACCATCTCATAGAAAGATGGGACACCTTTGCCTCTATCAAGTGGTATCAGATTTCTAGGTTGCTCGGTGAGATTTTACAGTTTTTCGTAGTTTAGATCGAGTCTGTTCTTCATACCTATAATCCACGAAAAAGCCACAAAAAAATTAGGGTTAGTTCATCCTATCTGAACCAATCTGAGCCTTTGCATAATCTTTTCCGTATTTGTTGTGTTGAATTTGCGGTTGCATCGTCGTGTCTGGTTGCTGGTCTTAGTGTCTAGTCCTTTAGAGTTTCGAGTTCTGTCCACAGGTAGTCACGCCGCCGCTGCATCATCATCATCACCGCTGCCATATACCACCATCGTCATCACCGCTCCCATATACCACCATCGTCATCACCGCTGCCATATTCCGCAGCCATCACCGATTCGCCACCAGTTCGAGTTCCACCGTCCTACATATATCCGCCACCAGTCCGAGTTTCCACCAGTTTCATCTCCGCCACCAGTCCTAGTCCGAGTCCAGTATTTGTTGCTTTGTTTTCGAGTTCCAGATCACGCGATACTCTAAGATGTGAAAGAGTAGGACTTCCCAACTTTCGAGCCATCCGCAGAAGAAAAATAGTTCCAAACCCAAAAAAAACTAAGTCTGGAAAATTCTGGCTAGGCAGTTTTTAGCCCATTTGTAGACTTTTTCAAAAAAAAATTGTTGCGGAGCAAAAAAAAGAGGAAAAAAAGTGCAAAAAAAGTGAAAAAAGGGCAACCTGGTGCATGTAGCTCCCGCTTGCGCAGGGTCCAGGGAAGGGTCCGACACCTTTGGGTCTATAGTACGCAGCCTTTCCCTACATTTCTGTAAGAGACTGTTTCCAGGACTTGAACCCATGACCTCATGGTCACAAGGCAGCAGCTTTACCACTGCGCCAAGGCTCCCCTTCCTTGTATACGTGCACCTCCCTTGTTTACGTGCACCTCCCTTCCTTGAAAAAAAGAAAAAATTCATAGCGTGCTCCTCCCTTGTTTACGTGGAGCGTCGTGATTTTGTTAGTGTTCTAGGCTCGAGTCTCTAGCATGGTCTAGCCTAGGACCAGCACAGTACCGTCGTTGAGCGTTTATTCAACTTTGCATCTCTGAATTGATTATTGCTGACCCTTTTTGCTACCATATTATAAGCCTTCCTAGCTCCACATACATCTATGTCGTGCGTCTGACTCTCCCTGGTAATTGCTCTATCCAAGCTTTAAGAGTTTTGACTACGACGGTTGCCGATCACCGCCTGCTGCTGGGTAAGAACTGGTAAGAATTTGAGATTTGCTTGACGGATTTGTGACACTCCACCACCGCCATTTTCTAGTAGTCTGTGGGATGATATTCTTGTGTGTTTCTATTGCTACTAACCATGGCAGGATCACAACCCGACGCGATTGACTGGGAGAACATGATGAACAAAGAGTTACATGATAAGTTTCAGCAAATGATGAGTGGACAGGTGGAAGATGTGCTAAACAGATTTGAAGAGGCCATGGAGAAGATAGATGGCATTGAGAAGGCGTCCGAAACAAAGCTCGATAACAAGTTCAATGAATTGCTCGCGCGTATTCCATCGCCCGCTGCCTCTGTCGCACCTCTACAATAACAACAACAACATCGTCTTCCAAATCAAGTGGGACGAGCACAACACGTTCCCATTGAGCCTGGTCAAACTTCTGGTGCTGCTGTACCTATTGTTGGTGCTTCTGTCGTTCCTGCTGCTACTGCAGAAGTGGAGGACCATTACGAGGATGAGGTTGATCAACATCAGAACTATGTGCAACCACCAGCACCACCACCACCAGGTCGTCCTCATGCATATCATCGCAACGGTAGGGCTGAACCACCACCTAAGGTACATGACCATCTTCCTAAACTAAAATTGAATATTCCACCATTTGAGGGTAGATATGTTCCTGATATATATCTTACTTGGGAGTTAGAAACTGAACAACGATTTACATGTTTACAATATCCTGAGGAGAGACGTGTTCCTGCTGCTGTTTGTGCTTTCACTAGCTTTGCATGTGTTTGGTTGTCTGAACATTGTAGATTATATCCTATTCCAACTACTTGGGCTGCTTTAAAAACTGCTATGCCTACATGTTGGGTTCCACCATATTATCAACATGAATTACTTCAAAAATTGCAGCACTTAAGACAAGGAAAAAAATTCTGTAGAAGAATATTACCGGGAATTACAAACTGGCATGATTAGATGTGGTATTGTTGAGGAGAATGAAGCTATGCTTGCATGTTTTATGGGTGGATTAAATAGAGAGATTCAGACCATTCTAGAGTATAAGGAGTATACTAATATCACTCGTTCATTCCATCTTGCTTGTAAAGCTGAACATGAAGTGCAGGATCGACAGGCATTGGCGCGAACTAACTTTTCTGCAGGTCGATCTTCATCATGGACACCACGTGCATCCTCTACTTCCACTCCACCAACACCTCCATCAGGTGCCACCTCCAGCCGTGATACAAGAAAGCAGGCACAACCACCACTATCTGCCAAGAGCACACCTGCCGGGCCTGCGCAGAGCTCTTCTTCTTCCATGGCATCAACAGGGCACACAAGTGATATTATTTGTCGTCGTTATAAGGGAAGAGGACATTGATGAGGACATGACTTCCTTGGATATGACCAAAAATATTGCATATATGCATATTTGTCAGGTGATTTCTAGTGCAAACTATTCAATAATCTATTTATGTTATCCAGAACAAAAATACTTCACACACTTTTGTGTTTTGTCTAATTGTAGGTGTATGGGACATTTGTACAATCCACATATGAAGATAAGGAAGAAAGAGATGTTTATTTGCTGTCCAAAAAGTTCTCTCACGTCACTTTTGGCCCAAGAGAAGATAGAGTCCAAGTCTCTCACGTTCTGGATTCAGATTCGGACTGCACAGATACACCTGACTCAAAACAGACACAAGTTTTTCATACGGACTCCGAATTGGGTGATTCTTTTTTTGTTGGAAACTAGATTTCGTGCACTTTCCAACCCAATTGGAATCACCTTCAAATTCGTCCGGAGCGTTGAGTTGTGGACGAAACAATCGAATGCTGCAGCAGAATCCGAGTCAAACTACAAGTCCAAAGGTGTTACATCACCTCCACTTGGGCCCATTGGCCTTGTACGACCTAGATTTAGTTTTAGGCTGCCTTGGGACGTCCTCCCACCTCCTTGGCCGCCACCCCTTGCTCCTATATAAGTAGATCCATCTAGTAGCTTTTCCTTGGGATTTGTTTAGTTAAAAGTTAGCCATTGCAACTTCGTGTACTTCGTTTGTGTCCAACGACCAGACAAAGACCGCTTACGGATCCCCACCTTTATCAATACTTCATATATACTCGCAATATTCAGATTGCTTTTATCATATTCTTGCTTGTGCTTCGATTGCTTGCAGGAATAGACCTTCGTGGTCAGGTTGATTGTGCTCCGGCGTGATCAATAACCTCTCGGAGTTGGTTTAGCGATTGCTAAGGCGCAACGTCGTGCACGTTTGTAGTCGGATCGTCAAAGTCTTCTCCACCAAATCGATAGTTATCATCTCATCGAAAGATCGGGACACCCCGCCTCTATCAAGTGGTATCAGTTTTCAGGTTGCTTGGTGAGAATTTCCAGTTTTCCTAGATTAGATTTACTTTCTTACCTATTGTCCAAGAAAAAGCCACAAAAAAGAGTTAGATCTATTCATCCTTGGTCCAAGCCAGTCTGAGGCTTTGCAATTTTCTTTTCATTGATTGCATAGTTGAATTATCGATTGCATCGTCGTGTCGAGTTGCTGGTCTTAGTGTCTAGTTCGTTTAGAGTTTCGAGTTCTGTTCACATTAGTCACGCCACCGCTGCATCATTATCTCTTCCGCTGTCCACCACCCATCCATCAATTTCCACCACGTGCTACCCACCATTCATTGTCATAATAATAGTTGAGATCGTTCACATCTTCACTTGATCCAATCTGCATCTTATCTAGTTTGTTTTGGAAAGAGGGAGAAAAAAAGAGAGAGAAAAAAGAGAGAGAAAAAGGAAAAAAAAAGTCAGAGAAAAAAAGGAGAGAAAGAAAAAAAAGTGTGAGGAAAAAAAAGAGAGAAGAAAAAAAAACAAAAAAATCGGCACAAACTTTTTCAGAGGAAAGTTGGAGACAAAGTTGTTGATATATCCTGCTTGGCTGTTGTTTCACCTCATTATCTTCACTGCTGTTGTGATCTTCACTTATATCTTGCTGTCAAGAGCTACTTAGTATCCTTCATTGATGCTAGTTGTGCTACGCCGTGACCTCATTAGTGTTCTAGGCTCGCGTCTCTAGTCCGGTCTAGCCTAGGACCAGCACAGTACCGTCGTTGAGCGTTTATTCAACATTGCATCTTTGAATTGATTATTGCTAATCTTTTGCTACCATATATAGCCAACCCAGCTCCACATATTTCTACACCGTGTATACGTACGCTCCCCTGTCAATCGCTTTACTCAATATTCGGAGTTACTTGACACCGCTGGTTGCCGATCACCGCCTGCTGCATGGTAAGAACTTGTAAGACATTGATATTTGCTTTACTGTGAGCGTTTTACCACCACATCCTAGTAGTTATAGGAACATTATTTTTGGGTTTTGTTTCTTGTTCTACTAATCATGACAGGATCCAGAGTCAATTCATGGGCTTTGTCGATCGCGGGAGACGTGCCACCACCTTTGCAAATACCACAACCGTCACGAGAGGTGCACAAACATCCAAATGCACATGATCAGGTTAATGTATCTATACCACCATTTAATGGCCGTTTTAAACCTGCTTTATATATTGAATGGGAGTTCGACACAAAAAATATATTTGCTTCCCATAATTTCGATGAACATAAAAAGGTTAAGGTTGCGGTTGGTTCTTTCACTGGTTATGCTTTGGTTTGGTGGAGTGAATATTGTCGGTTACACCCTGATTATATACCTACTACTTGGGATGATTTGAAACTTGCCATGCGACATACTTTCGTCCCTGCTTATTATACTCGTGACATGATTAAGAAGTTGCAACACTTAAAACAAGGTAGTGAAACTGTAACAAAATATTATGATGATTTACAAACTACCTTGTTGCATTCCTCTTTAGAAGAAAGTGAAGATGATTTTATGGATAGATTTTGGGGAGGATTAAACCGTGATATTCAAGAGATACTAATTCATGAAGAGTGTTATCCTATGGACCATTTGTTTCATCTTGCTTGCAAAGCTGAACAGGAACTAAAACGACGTGTTGGCCACGAGGAGAACAAGCGCACGGTGCACATTCCAAGAGTTGATATGATTGTTCCTTCAACTACTAGGCATACTATGACAACCACATCCGTTGTTGTCAGGACTACATCACCTCCACCATGTGACACATCGCCCCCGAGAGTGGCTACATCATCTGAGTTGATCATAAGAGGTAATGACAAAGGTACTGATCTTCCATCTCTACATGAGAATGATGAATGCCTTGTCAATTTGAATGCACCATCTGATGAGCTACCCACTACTTTGATCACACCACCTATTTTAGAGGACTACGTTGATAATTTGACTTTGCCATGTGATCAAACAACTGAAATACCAACAATTTTGAGTGCACCCATTGAATTAACTATTGATGCAAAAGAACCAATGTTTAATCATTTTGATATGACCTGTAATCTTGGTGATGATTCTGTGTTGAATGACTTATTGCATGTTTGCTTATTTAAGCATGTTGTAGCATGTAAATTTGATGCAAGTAAGGTTTATTCACCAATGTTGGGATGGTTTAATGATGAACATTGTCAATCTTTTGAAATGAATAAGAGCTTCACTTATATGTGCAAACTGAGTTGCAATATTTTCATGCCTTCTACTTCTTGTGCTAATTTTTTGGCTTTAGATTTTATGAACTATGCAAGTTACTCATCTATTCATGTGTCATATATGCAAAAATCAAGGGAAGTAAAAATGGATGACATATACATATACAACATGTACACCTTGTCTCTTTTGTTAGCCACATTTCAGATTAACCAACGCCGAGAACGACTTTATTTTCAAGAAGGGGAGGATGATGAGGACATGACTACCTTGGATATGACCAAAAATATTGCATATATGCATATTTGTCAGGTGATTTCTAGTGCAAACTATTCAATAATCTATTTATGTTATCCAGAACAAAAATACTTCACACACTTTTGTGTTTTGTCTAATTGCAGGTGTATGGGACATTTGTACAATCCACATATGAAGATAAGGAAGAAAGAGATGTTTATTTGCTGTCCAAAAAGTTCTCTCACGTCACTTTTGGCCCAAGAGAAGATAGAGTCCAAGTCTCTCACGTTCTGGATTCAGATTCGGACTGCACAGACACACCTGACTCAAAACAGACACATGTTTTTCATACGGACTCCGAATAGGGTGATTCTTTTTTTGTTGGAAACTAGATTTCGTGCACTTTCCAACCCAATTGGGATCACCTTCAAATTCGTCCGGAGCGTTGAGTTGTGGACGAAACAATCGAATGCTGCAGCAGAATCCGAGTCAAACTACAAGTCCAAAGGTGTTACATCACCTCCACTTGGGCCCATTGGCCTTGTACGACCTAGATTTAGTTTTAGGCTGCCTTGGGACGTCCTCCCACCTCCTTGGCCGCCACCCCTTGCTCCTATATAAGTAGATCCATCTAGTAGCTTTTCCTTGGGATTTGTTTAGTTAAAAGTTAGCCATTGCAACTTCGTGTACTTCGTTTGTGTCCAACGACCAGACCAAGACCGCTTACGGATCCCCACCTTTATCAATACTTCATATATACTCGCAATATTCAGATTGCTTTTATCATATTCTTGCTTGTGCTTCGATTGCTTGCAGGAATAGACCTTCGTGGTCAGGTTGATTGTGCTCCGGCGTGATCAATAACCTCTCGGAGTTGGTTTAGCGATTGCTAAGGCGCAACGTCGTGCACGTTTGTAGTCGGATCGTCAAAGTCGTCTCCACCAAATCGATAGTTATCATCTCATCGAAAGATCGGGACACCCCGCCTCTATCAGACATTTTGCGAGAGAATGCCAATCTCAGCGCGTGATGATTGCTACTAAGGATGGTGGGTATGAGTCCGCTAGTGACAATGATGAGGAGACTTTGGCTCTTATTACATGTGAAGAACACGGTGGAGATGATTCTGATCATGAGACGCAATACATTGCTCTTGAAGATGCTGACAGGTATGAATGTTTAGTTGCTCAACGTGTTTTGAGTGTGCATGTCACACAAGCTGAGCAAAATCAGAGGCATAATTTGTTTGATACAAAGGGAGTTGTGAAGGAACGTTCTGTTTGCGTCATCATAGATGGATGGAGCTGCAACAACTTGGCTAGCATGGAGATGGTGGAGAAGCTATCTCTCACCACAAGACCACATCCACATCCTTACTACATCCAATGGTTCAACAACAGCGGCAAGGTTAAGGTAACACGTACTGTTCGTGTGCATTTTAGTATCTCTATGTATGTTGATTATGTTGATTCTGAGGTGGTACCTATGCAAGCATGTTCCTTATTACCTGGTAGACCATGGCAATTTGATAAAAGTTCTGTACACCATGGTAGAAACAATCAGTATACTCTTGTTCATAAGGATAAAAATATTACTTTGCTTCCTATGACTCCTAATTCCATTTTGAAAGATGATATTAATAGAGCTAATAAAGAAAAACAGGAGAAACATAAGAGTGAAAATCAGATTGTGGAAAAATAATTTGAGCAACAAATGAAGCCTAATAATAAACCATCTAGTGTTGCTTCTGAAATTAAATTGAAAAGTGCATGTTTACTTGCCACCAAATCTGATATTGATGATCTAGATTTTAGCAAATCTGTTTGCTATGCTTTTGTGTGCAAAGAGGCATTATTTTCATTCGAGGACGTGCCTTCCTCTTTGCCTCCTGCTTTCACTAACATTTTGCGGGAGTTCGCTGACGTCTTTCCACAAAACGTGCCACCGGGATTACCACCTATTCGAGGGATTAAGCATCAAATTGACTTAATTCCCGGTGCATCATTATCCAACCGTGCGCCATACCGTACCAATCCAGAGGAGATGAAGGAGATTATGCGTCAAGTACAACAGCTGCTCGACAAAGGTTATATATGTGAATCCCTTAGTCCTTGTGTTGTTCCTATCATTTTAGTGTCGAAAAAGGATGGTACATCGCGTATGTGTGTTGATTTTCGAGGCATTAATAATATTACTATTCGTTATCGTCATCCTATTCCTAGGCTAGACGACATTCTTGATGAATTGAGTGGCTCTACAATATTCTCCAAAGTTGATTTGTGTAGTGGATACCATCAAATTCGTATGAAATTGGGAGATGAATGGGAAACAGGATTTAAAACTAAGTTTGGATTATATGAGTGGTTAGTCATGCCTTTTGGGTTAACTAATGCACCTAGTACTTTCATGAGGTTAATGAACAAAGTTTTATGTGCTTTCATTGGACGATTTGTGGTAGTCTATTTTCATGATATACTGATTTATATTAAATCTTTGGAGGAACATTTGGAACATTTACGTGCTGTTTTTATTGCTTTACGTGATGCACGTTTGTTTGGTAACCTTGGAAAGTGCACCTTTTGCAACGACCGAGTATCTTTTCTTGTCTATGTTGTTACTCCACAGGGAATTGAAGTTGATAAAGTCAAGATTGAAGCCATTGAGAGTTGGCCGCAGCCCAAAACGGTCACACAAGTGAGGAGTTTCCTTGGTCTCGCTGGTTTCTATAGGCATTTTGTGAGAGATTTCAGCACCATTGCTGCACCTCTCAACGAGCTTACAAAGAAGGATGTGCCTTTTGTTTGGGGTACCACACAGGAAGAAGCCTTCACGGTATTGAAAGATAAGTTGACACATGCTCCTTTACTCCAACTTCCTGATTTTAATAAGACTTTTGAGCTTTAATGATGAGGACATCAATACCATTGTTACACCCACAGCCCCTACTGCTACATATAGGGGACCAATTACTAGAGCTCGCGCACGCCAATTAAATTATCAGGTACTTTCGTTTCTTGGTAATGATTCTAATGTTCATGAGAATATGATGCTGCCTAAATTGGATACATTTGTTTTGCTTACAAATGAAGGGCCTAGCTTGGAGAAGGATGAACATTGGAGCAAGAACAAGCATGGAGATGATGCCATGCGCAAGGGGAACAAGAACGGAGTTACAAGTGATGATTTCAGGACTTTGAAGCCACCATAATGGGTGCATGAAGCCATGGACGAAATATACAAGATGCCACTTCATAAATTTCGTCCCGAGGCTATTATAGGTGCTGCGTCACCTTTTTATTGGGCCAGGCCCATGTAATTTCGAAATACATAAGTATAGGCTATTTTTAGAGTCCGTATGTGTGGGGAAACAAGAGATAGGGTTGATTTCGGACCCCTCCACCAAGGGCCACGAAATTCCCCCTCTCTTCCTCTATATATACAGCCCTTAGGCCACCGTTTAGACTTTGGGTTTTGTTTAGATTAAAAGTTCGCCATAGCTGCAACTTCGCGTACTTCGTTTGTGTTCAACGACCAGACAAAGGCGTCACAGAACCCCACGTTGATCAATAAAGCTTTCATCTTATATTCGCAATATCCAGATTGCAATCTTAGTTTCTTGCTTGTTCTTCGTTTGCTCGCAGGAAACAGACCCTCGTGGTCAGATTGATCGTGCTCCAGCGTGGTCAATAACCTCTTGGAGTTGGTTTAGCGATTGCTAAGGCGCGACGTCCTCGCACGTTCGTAGTCGGATCGTCAAAGTCGACTTCCACCAAAGCGATATCCATCATCTCATCGAAAGACAGGACACCTTTGCCTCTATCAAGTGGTATCAGATTTCCAGGTTGCTCGGTGAGATTTTACAGTTTTTCGTAGTTTAGATCGAGTCTGTTCTTCATACCTATAGTCCACGAAAAAGCCAAAAAAAAATTAGGGTTAGTTCATCCCATCCGAACCAATCTGAGCCTTGCATAATCTTTTCTGTATTTGCTTTGTTGAATTTCCGGTTGCATCGTCGTGTCCAGTTGCTGGTCTTAGCGTCTAGTCTTTTAGAATTTCGAGTTCTGTTCACAGGTTGTCACGTCGCCGCTGCCATATATCACCACCGCATCATCATCGTCGCTGTTGCCATATACCACCACCACATATTCACCGCCAATCCGAATCCATATACACCACCACATATCCGCCGCCATCACGCCAATCCGAGTTCACCTGCAACATATATCCGCCACCTGTCCGTGTTCCACCAGATTCATCTCCGCCACCAGTCCGAGTTCCACCAGATTCATCTCCGCCACCAGTCCTAGTCCGAGTCCAGTAATTGTTGCATTGTTCTCGATTTCCAGATCACGCGACACTCCGAGTCGTGACAGAGAAGGACTCCTCAACTTCCGAGCCATCCGCAGAAGAAAAATAGTTCCAATTTCAAAAAAAAACTAAGTCTGGAAAATTATGGCTAGGCAGTTTTTAGACCATTTGTAGACTTCTTCGAAAAAAAATTGTTGCGGAGCAAAAAAAAGTGCAAAAAAAAAGAGAAAAAAAAATTCAGAGTGTGCTCCTCCCTTGTTTACGTGCCGCGCCGTGATTTTGTTGGTGTTCTAGGCTTGCGTCTCTAGCACAGTCTAGCCTAGGACCAGCACAGTACCGTCGTTGAGCGTTTATTCAACTTTGCATCTCTGAATTGATTATTGCTGACCCTTTTTGCTACCATATTATAAGCCTTCCCAGCTCCACATACATCTACGTCGTGCGTTTGACTCTCCCTGGTAATCGCTCTATCCAAGCTTTGAGAGTTTTGACTACAACGGTTGCCGATCACCGCCTGTTGCTGGGTAAGAACTGGTAAGAATTTGAGTTTTGCTTGACGGATTTGTGACACCCACCACCACCACTTGTTCGTAGTCTGTAGGATCATATTCTTGTGTGTTTCTGTTGCTGCTAACCATGCCAGGATCACAAGCCGACGAGATTGACTGGGAGAATTTATCGAACAAGGAGCTTCATGATAAGTTTCAGCAAATGATGACTGAACAGGTGCAAGATGTGCTGAACAATTTTGAAGAGGCCATGGAGAAGATCACTGGCCTTGAGAAGACGTTCGAAACAAAGCTCGATAACAAGTTTAATGAATTGCTCGCGCGTCTTCCACCACCACCACCCGCTGCACCTAACGCACCTCTCCAACAACAACAACAATGACTACCTCCACGTCGCGAAACAGACCTCCGCCGAGCAAGCCGTGTTCCTCTTGCGTTTGGCCAAACTGTTGGTGCTGCTGTTGATACTTCTGTGGCTCCTACTGCTGATGCGGAGGAGGATGATTATGTGGGAGATTATGAGGATGAGGTTGATCAAAATCAGCACTACGTGCAGCCACCTGTACCACCACCAGCAGGTCGACCTCAGGTATATATTCGTAATGGTAGGCCTGCACCACCACCTCAGGTACGAGATGATGTCCATATTCCTAAACTGAAATTGAATATTCCACCATTTGAGGGTAGATATGTTCCTGATATATATCTTACTTGGGAGTTAGAAACTGAACAACAATTTACATGTTTACAATATCCTGAGGAGAGACGAGTTGCTGCTGCCGTTTGTGCTTTCACTAGTTTTGCATGTGTATGGTGGTCTGAACATTGTAGATTATATCCTATTCCAACTACTTGGGCTGCTTTGAAAACTGCTATGTGTACGCGTTGGGTTCCACCATATTATCAACGTGAATTGCTTCAAAAATTGCAGCGTTTAAGACAAGGAAAAAATTCTGTAGAAGAATATTATCAGGAATTACAAACTGGCATGATTAGATGTGGTATTGTTGAGGAGAATGAAGCTATGCTTGCACGTTTTCTGGGTGGATTAAATAGAGAGATTCAGACCATTCTAGACTATAAGGAGTATACTAATATCACTCGTTTATTCCATCTTGCTTGTAAAGCTGAACGTGAAGTGCAGGATCGACAAGCATTGGGGCGAACTAACTTTTCTGCAGGCCGACCTTCATCATGGACACCACGTGCATCTTCTACTTCAACTGCACCAGCACCTCCATCCGGTGCCACCTCCAGCCGTGATACAAGAAAACAGGCACAACCACCATTATATGCCAAGAGCGCACCTGCGGGGCCTGCACAGCGTTCTTCTTCTTCCATGGCATCAACAGGGCACACAAGTGATATTATTTGTCGTCATTGTAAGGGAGGAGGTCATTATGCGAGAGAATGCAAATCTCCGCGTGTGATGATTGCTACCGCGGATGGTGGATATGAGTCTGCTAGTGACTATGATGAGGAGACTTTGGCTCTTATTACACGTGAAGAACATGGTGGAGATGATTCTGATCATGAGACGCAATACATGGCTCCTGAAGACGCTGACAGGTATGAATGTTTAGTTGCTCAACGTGTTTTGAGTGTGCAGATCACACAAGCTGAGCAAAATCAGAGGCACAATTTGTTCCATACCAAGGGAGTTGTGAAGGAACGTTCTGTGCGCGTCATCATAGACGGAGGGAGCTGCAACAACTTGGCTAGCATGGAGATGGTGGAGAAGCTTTCTCTCACCACAAGACCACATCCACATCCTTACTACATCCAATGGTTCAACAATAGTGGCAAGGTTAAGGTAACACGTACTGTTCGTGTGCATTTTAGTATCTCTACATATGCTGATTATGTTGATTGTGATGTGGTACCTATGCAAGCATGTTCCTTATTACTTGGTAGACCATGGCAATGTGATAAAAATTCTGTACACCATGGTAGAAACAATCACTATACTCTTGTTCATAAGGATAAAAATATTACTTTGCTTCCTATGACTCCTGATTCCATTTTGAAAGATGATATTAATAGAGCTAATAAAGCAAAACAGGAGACGAATAAGAGTGAAAATCAGATTGTGGCAAAAGAATTTGAGCAGCAAATGAAGCCTAATAATAAACCATCTAGTGTTGCTTCTGAAATTAAATTGAAAAGTGCATGTTTATTTGCCACCAAATCTGATATTGATGAGCTAGATTTCAGCAAATCTGTTTGCTATGCTTTTGTGTGCAAAGAGGCATTATTTTCATTCGAGGACGTGCCTTCCTCTTTGCCTCCTGCTGTCACTAACATTTTGCAGGAGTTCGCTGACGTCTTTCCACAAGACGTGCCACCGGGATTACCGCCTATTCGAGGGATTGAGCATCAGATTGACTTAATTCCCGGTGCTTCACTGCCAAACCGTGCACCATACCGTACCAATCCAGAGGAGACGAAGGAGATTATGCGTCAAGTACAAGAGCTTCTCGACAAAGGTTATATATGCGAATCCCTTAGTCCTTGTGCTGTTCCTATTATTCTAGTGCCGAAAAAGGATGGTACATCACGTATGTGTGATGATTGTAGAGGCATTAATAATATTACTATTCGTTATCGTCATCCTATTCCTAGGCTAGATGATATGCTTGATGAATTGAGTGGCTCTACAATATTGTCCAAAGTTGATTTGCATAGTGGATACCATCAAATTCGTATGAAATTGGGAGATGAATGGAAAACAACATTCAAAACTAAGTTTGGATTATATGAGTGGTTAGTCATGCCTTTTGGGTTAACTAATGCACCTAGTACTTTCATGAGATTAATGAACGAAGTTTTACGTGCTTTCATTGGACGATTTGTGGTAGTTTACTTTGATGACATATTGATTTATAGCAGATCTTTGGAAGAACATTTGGAACATTTACGTGCTGTTTTTATTGCTCTACGTGATGCACGTTTGTTTGGTAACCTTGGGAAGTGCACCTTTTGCACCGACCAAGTATCTTTTCTTGGCTATGTTGTTACTCCACAGGGAATTGAAGTTGATAAAGCCAAGATTGAAGCTATTGAGAGTTGGCCGCAACCCAAAACGGTCATACAAGTGAGGAGTTTTCTTGGCCTCGCTGGATTCTATAGGCGTTTTGTGAGAGATTTCAGCACCATTGCTGCACCTCTCAATGAGCTTACAAAGAAAGATGTGCCTTTTCTTTGGGGTACCGCACAGGAAGAAGCCTTCTCGGTATTGAAAGATAAGTTGATACATGCTCCTTTACTCCAACTTCCTGATTTTAATAAGACTTTTGAGCTTGAATGTGATGCTAGTGGAATTGGATTAGGCGGTGTGTTATTACAAGATGGCAAACCTGTTGCATACTTTTCTGAAAAATTGAGTGGGCCTAGTCTGAATTATTCTACTTATGATAAAGAATTATATGCTCTTGTTCGGACTTTAGAAACATGGCAACATTATTTATGGCCCAAAGAATTTGTTATACATTCTGATCATGAATCTTTGAAACATATTAAAAGTCAAGCTAAATTGAATCGTAGACATGCTAAATGGGTTGAATTCATTGAGACTTTTCCTTATGTCATTAAACACAAGAAGGGAAAAGAAAATGTTATTGCTGATGCATTGTCTCGCCGCTATACTATGCTTTCACAACTTGACTTCAAAATATTTGGTTTGGAGACCATCAAAGATCAATATGTGCATGATGCTGATTTTAAAGATGTAATGCAGAATTGTAAAGAAGGAAGAATGTGGAACAAGTTCGTCGTTAACGATGGATTTGTGTTTCGTGCTAACAAGCTATGCCTTCCAGCTAGCTCCGTTCGTCTTTTGTTGTTGCAGGAGGCGCATGGAGGAGGATTAATGGGACACTTTGGCGTGAAGAAGACGGAGGACGTACTTGCTACACATTTCTTTTGGCCAAAGATGAGACGGGATGTTGAGCGTTTTATTGCTCGATGCACTACGTGTCAAAAAGCTAAGTCACGACTCAATCCTCATGGTTTATATATGCCTTTGCCTGTACCTAGTGTTCCTTGGGAGGATATATCTATGGACTTTGTTTTAGGTTTACCTCGAACAAAGAAGGGGAGGGATAGCATATTTGTTGTCGTGGATAGATTCTCGAAAATGGCACACTTTATACCATGTCATAAAAGCGATGATGCTGTTAATGTTGCTGATTTGTTCTTTCGTGAAATTATTCTCTTGCATGGTGTGCCAAATACTATTGTTTCAGATCGTGATACTAAATTTCTTAGCCACTTTTGGAGATGTTTATGGGCTAAGTTGGGGACTAAACTGCTTTTTAGTACTACTTGTCACCCCCAAACTGATGGACAAACTGAAGTAGTCAATAGAACGTTGTCTACTATGCTTAGGGCTGTTTTGAAGAATAATAAGAAAATGTGGGAGGAATGCTTGCCTCATATTGAATTTGCTTATAATCGTTCATTGCATTCTACTACTAAGATGTGCCCTTTTGAAGTTGTGTATGGTTTCCTACCTCGTGCACATATTGATTTGTTGCCTCTTCCATCTTCGGAGAAGGTTAATTTTGATGCTAAACAACGTGCTGAATTGATTTTAAAAATGCATGAGTTAACTAAGGAAAACATTGAGCGTATGAATGCTAAATATAAACTTGCTGGAGATAAGGGTAGAAAACATGTTGTGTTTGCACCTGGAGATCTTGTTTGGTTACATTTGCGTAAGGATAGATTTCCTGATTTGCGCAAATCAAAGCTAATGCCACGTGCTGATGGTCCCTTTAAGGTGTTAGAGAAAATAAATGATAATGCATATAAACTTGAGCTGCCTGCAGATTTTGGGGTTAGTCCAACTTTTAACATTGCAGATTTGAAGCCTTATTTGGGTGAGGAAGATGAGTTTCCGTCGAGGACGACTTCATTTCAAGAAGGGGAGGATGATGAGGACATCAATACCATTGTTACACCCACAGCCCCTACTGCTACATATAGGGGACCAATTACTAGAGCTCGCGCACGCCAATTAAATTGGAGCAAGAACAAGCATGGAGATGATGCCATGCGCAAGGGGAACAAGAACGGAGTTACAAGTGATGATTTCAGGACTTTGAAGCCACCATAATGGGTGCATGAAGCCATGGACGAAATATACAAGATGCCACTTCATAAATTTCGTCCCGAGGCTATTATAGGTGCTGCGTCACCTTTTTATTGGGCCAGGCCCATGTAATTTCGAAATACATAAGTATAGGCTATTTTTAGAGTCCGTATGTGTGGGGAAACAAGAGATAGGGTTGATTTCGGACCCCTCCACCAAGGGCCACGAAATTCCCCCTCTCTTCCTCCATATATACAGCCCTTAGGGCACCGTTTAGACTTTGGGTTTTGTTTAGATTAAAAGTTCGCCATAGCTGCAACTTCGCGTACTTCGTTTGTGTTCAACGACCAGACAAAGGCGTCACAGAACCCCACCTTGATCAATAAAGCTTTCATCTTATATTCGCAATATCTAGATTGCAATCTTAGTTTCTTGCTTGTTCTTCATTTGCTCGCAGGAAATAGACCCTCGTGGTCAGGTTGATCGTGCTCCGGCGTGGTCAATAACCTCTCGGAGTTGGTTTAGCGATTGCTAAGGCGCGACGTCCTCGCACGTTCGTAGTCGGATCGTCAAAGTCGACTTCCACCAAAGCGATATCCATCATCTCATCGAAAGACGAGACACCTTTGCCTCTATCATTGAATGTGATGCTAGTGGAATTGGATTAGGAGGTGTGTTATTACAAGATGGCAAACCTGTTGCATACTTTTCTGAAAAATTGAGTGGGCCTAGTCTGAACTATTCTACTTATGATAAAGAATTATATGCTCTTGTTCGGACCTTACAAACATGGCAACATTATTTACGGCCCAAGGAATTTGTTATACATTCTG
This sequence comes from Triticum dicoccoides, assembly GCF_002162155.2. Taxonomy (NCBI): domain Eukaryota; kingdom Viridiplantae; phylum Streptophyta; class Magnoliopsida; order Poales; family Poaceae; genus Triticum; species Triticum dicoccoides. The sequence goes on from NW_021205766.1 coordinate 203,021, forward strand.
ATCATGAATCTTTGAAACACATTAAAAGTCAAGCAAAACTGAACCGTAGACATGCTAAATGGGTTGAATTCATTGAGACTTTCCCTTATGTCATTAAACACAAAAAGGGTAAAGAAAATGTTATTGTTGATGCTTTGTCTCGTCGTTATACTATGCTTTCACAACTTGACTTTAAAATATTTGGTTTGGAGACCATCAAAGATCAATATATGCATGATGCTGAATTTAAAGATGTATTGCAGAATTGTAAGGAAGGGAGAACATGGAACAAGTTCGTTCTTAACGATGGATTTGTGTTTCGTGCTAACAAGCTATGCATTCCAGCTAGCTCCGTTCGTCTTTTGTTGTTGCAGGAGGCGCATGGCGGAGGATTAATGGGACACTTTGGCGTCAAGAAGACGGAGGATATACTTGCTACACTTTTCTTTTGGCCAAAGATGAGATGGGATGTTGAGCGTTTTGTTGCTTGCTGCACTACATGTCAAAAAGCTAAGTCACGACTCAATCCTCATGGTTTATATATGCCTTTGCCTGTACCTATTGTTCCTTGGGAGGATATATCTATGGACTTTGTTTTAGGTTTACCTCGAACAAAGAAGGGGAGGAATAGCATATTTGTTGTCGTGGATAGGTTCTCAAAAATGGCACACTTTATACCATGTCATAAAAGCGATGATGCTGTTAATGTTGCTAATTTGTTCTTTCGTGAAATTATTCGCTTGCATGGTGTGCCAAACACTATTGTTTCAGATCGTGATACTAAATTTCTTAGACACTTTTGGAGATGTTTATGGGCTAAGTTGGGGACTAAACTGCTTTTTAGTACTACTTGTCACCCCCAAACTGATGGACAAACTGAAGTAGTCAATAGAACATTGTCTACTATACTTAGGGTTGTTTTGAAGAATAACAAGAAAATGTGGGAAGAATGCTTGCCTCATATTGAATTTGCTTATAATCGTTCATTGCATTTTACTACTAAGATGTGCCCTTTTGAAATTGTGTATAGTTTCCTACCTCGTGGACCTATTGATTTATTGCCTCTTCCATCTTCGGAGAAGGTTAATTTTGATTCTAAAGAACATGCTAAATTGATTTTAAAAATGCATGAGTTAACTAAGGAAAACATTGAGCGTATGAATGCTAAATATAAACTTGCTGGAGATAAGGGTAGAAAACATGTTGTGTTTGCACCTGGAGATCTTGTTTGGTTACATTTGCGTAAGGATAGATTTCCTAATTTGCGCAAATCAAAGCTAATGCCACGTGCTGATGGTCCTTTTAAGGTGTTAGAGAAAATAAAATGATAATGCATATAAACTTGAGCTGCCTGCAGATTTTGGGGATAGTCCCACTTTTAACATTGCAGATTTGAAGCCTTATTTGGGTGAGGACGATAAACTTTCGTCGAGGACGACTTCATTTCAAGAAGGGGAGGATGATGTGGACATCAATACCATTGTAACACCCACAGCCCCTGCTGATGTACATACTGGACCAATTACTAGAGCTCGCGCACGCCAATTGAATTATCAGGTACTTACGTTTCTTGGTAACGATTCTAATGTTCGTGTGAATATGATGCTGCCTAAGTTGGATACATTTGTTTTGCTTACAAATGAAGGGCCTAGCTTGGACAAGAAAGAGGAACCTTGGAGCAAGTTCAAGCATGGAGATGATGGCATGCGCAAGGGGAACAAGAACGGAGCTACAAGTGATGATTCCAGGACTCTGAAGCCACCATAATGACTGCACGAAGCATGGGACGAAATATACAAGATGTGATAGAGGCGAGGGTCCCGATGTTTCGATGAGATGGTGGCTATCGTTTTCTGTGGGAGTCGACTTTGACAATCCGACTACGAATGTGCGAGACGTCGTGCCTTGGCAATCGCTAAACCAACTTCCGAGGGTTATTGACCACGCCGGAGCACGATCAACCTGACCACGAGGGTCTGTTTCCTGCGAGCAAACGAAGAACAAGCAAGAAACTGAGATTGCAATCTGGATATTGCGAATATAAGATGAAAGCTTTATTGATCAAGGTGGGGTTCTGTGACGTCTTGGTCTGGTCGTTGGACACAAACGAAGTACGCGAAGTTGCAGCTATGGCGAACTTTTAATCTAAACAAAACCCAAAGTCTAAACGATGCCCTAAGGGCTGTATATATGGAGGAGAGAGGGGGAATTTCGTGGCCCTTGAGGGTGGGGTCCGAAACCAACCCTAACTCTTGTTTCCCCACACATACGGACTCTAAAAATAGCCTATACTTAAGTATTTCGAAATTACATGGGCCTGGCCCATTAATAAGGTGACGCAGCACCTAGAATAGCCTATGGACGAATAGTATGAAGTGGCATCTTGTATATTTCGTCCAAGGCTTCATGCACTCCATATGGCGGCTTTAAAGTCCTGAAATCATCACTTGTAACTCCGTTCTTGATCCCCTTGCTCATGCCATCAACTCCATGCGTGTTCTTGCTCCAATGTTCATCCTTCTCCAAGCTAGGCCCTTCATTTGTAAGCAAAACAAATGTATCCAATTTAGGCAGCATCATAATCTCATGAACATTAGAATCATTACCAAGAAATGGAAGTACCTGGTAATTTAATTGGCGTGCGCGAGCTCTAGTAATTGGTCCAGTATATGTAACAGTAGGGGCTGTGGGTGTAACAATGGTGTTGATGTCCTCATCATCCTCCCCTTCTTGAAATGAAGTCGTCCTCGACGGAAGTGCATCTTCCTCACCCAAATAAGGCTTCAAATCTGCAATGTTAAAAGTGGGACTAACCCCAAAATCTACAGGTAGCTCAAGTTTATATGCATTATCATTTATTTTCTCTAACACCTTAAAAGGACCATCAGCACGTGGCATTAGCTTTGATTTGCGCAGATTAGGAAATCTATCTTTACGCAAATGTAACCAAACAAGATCTCCAGGCGCAAACACAACATGTTTTCTACCCTTATCTCCAGCAAGTTTATATTTAGCATTCATACGCTCAATGTTTTCCTTAGTTAACTCATGCATTTTTAAAATCAATTCAGAACGTTCTTTAGCATCAAAATTAACCTTCTCTGAAGATGGAAGAGGCAACAAATCAATAGGTGCACGAGGTAGGAAACCATACACAATTTCGAAAGGGCACATCTTAGTAGTAGAATGCAATGAACGATTATAAGCAAATTCAATATGAGGCAAGCATTCTTCCCACATTTTCTTGTTATTCTTCAAAACAGCCCTAAGCATAGTAGACAATGTTCTATTGACTACTTCAGTTTGTCCATCAGTTTGGGGGTGACAAGTAGTACTAAAAAGCAGCTTAGTCCCCAACTTAGCCCATAAACATCTCCAAAAGTGGCTAAGAAATTTAGTATCACGATCTGAAACAATAGTATTTGGCACACCATGTAAGCGAATAATTTCACGAAAGAACAAATCAGCAACATTAACGGCATCATCGCTTTTATGACATGGTATAAAGTGTGCCATTTTCGAGAACCTATCCACGACAACAAATATGCTATCCCTCCCCTTCTTTGTTCGAGGTAAACCTAAAACAAAGTCCATAGATATATCCTCCCAAGGAACACTAGGTACAGGCAAAGGCATATATAAACCATGAGGATTGAGTCGTGACTTAGCTCTTTGACATGTAGTGCAGCGAGCAACAAAACACTCAACATCCCGTCTCATCTTTGGCCAAAAGAAATGTGTAGCAAGTATATCCTCCGTCTTCTTGACGCCAAAGTGTCCCATTAATCCTCCTCCATGCGCCTCCTGCAACAACAAAAGACGAACGGAGCTAGCTGGAAAGCATAGCTTGTTAGCACGAAACACAAATCCATCGTTAAGAATGAACTTGTTCCAAGTTCTCCCTTCCTTACAATTCTGCAATACATCTTTAAATTCAGCATCATGAACATATTGATCTTTGATGGTCTCCAAACCAAATATTTTAAAGTCAAGTTGTGAAAGCATAGTATAACGACGAGACAAGGCATCAGCAATAACATTTTCTTTACCCTTCTTGTGTTTAATGACATAAGGGAAAGTCTCAATGAATTCAACCCATTTAGCATGTCTACGGTTCAGTTTTGCTTGACTTTTAACGTGTTTCAAATAAATAATGTTGCCATGTTTCTAAGGTCCGAACAAGAGCATATAATTCTTTATCATAAGTAGAATAGTTCAGACTAGGCCCACTCAATTTTTCAGAAAAGTATGCAACATGTTTTCAATCTTGTAATAACACACCTCCTAATCCAATTCCACTAGCATCACATTCAAGCTCAAAAGTCTTATTGAAATTAGGAAGTTGGAGTAAAGGAGCATGTGTCAACTTATCTTCCAATACCGTGAAGGCTTCTTCCTGTGCGATACCCCAAACAAAAGGCACATCCTTCTTTGTAAGCTCGTTGAGAGGTGCAGCAATGGTGCTGAAATCTCTCACAAAACGCCTATAGAAACCAACGAGGCCAAGGAAACTCCTCACTTGTGTGACCGTTTTGGGCTGCGGCCAACTCTCAATAGCTTCAATCTTGGCTTTATCAACTTCAATTCCCCGTGGAGTAACAACATAGCCAAGAAAAGATACTCGGTCGGTGCAAAAGGTGCACTTTCCAAGGTTTCCAAACAAACGTGCATCACGTAGAGCAATAAAAATAGCACGTAAATGTTCCAAATGTTCCTCCAAAGATTTGTTATAAATCAATATGTCATCAAAGTAAACTACCACAAATCGTCCAATGAAAGCACGTAAAACTTCGTTCATTAACCTCATGAAAGTACTAGGTGCATTAGTTAACCCAAAAGGCATGACTAACCACTCATATAATCCAAACTTAGTTTCAAATGCTGTTTTCCATTCATCTCCCAATTTCATACGAATTTGATGGTATCCACTACGCAAATCAACTTTGGAGAATATTGTAGAGCCACTCAATTCATCAATCATATCATCTAGCCTAGGAATAGGATGACGATAACGAATAGTAATATTATTTATGCCTCTACAATCAACGCACATACGCGACGTACCATCCTTTTTCGGCACTAAAATGATAGGAACAGCACAAGGACTAAGGGATTCGCGTATATAACCTTTGTCGAGCAGTTCTTGTACTTGACGCATAATCTCCTTCGTCTCCTCTGGATTGGTACGATATGGTGCACGGTTGGGTAGCGAAGCACCGGGAATTAAGTCAATTTGATTCTCAATCCCTCGAATAGGTGGTAATCCCGGTGGCACGTCTTGTGGAAAGACGTCAGCGAACTCCTGCAAAATGTTAGTGACAGCAGGGGGCAAAGAGGAAGGCACGTCCTTGAATGAAAATAATGCCTCTTTGCACACAAAGGCATAGCAAACAAATTTGCTGAAATCTAGCTCATCAATATCAGATTTGGTGGCAAGTAAACATGCACTTTTCAATTTAATTTCAGAAACAACAGTAGATGGTTTATTATTAGACTTCATTTGGTGCTCAAATTCTTTTGCCACAATCTGATTTTCGCTCTTACTTGTCTCCTGTTTTGCTTTATTAGCTCTATTAATATCATCTTTCAAAATGGAATCAGGAGTCATAGGAAGCAAAGTAATATTTTTATCGTTATGAACAAGAGTATACTGATTGTTTCTACCATGGTGTACAGAATTTTTATCAAATTGCCATGGTCTACCAAGTAATAAGGAACATGCTTGCATAGGTACCACACCACAATCAACATAATCAGCATATGTAGAGATACTAAAATGCACACGAATAGTACATGTTACCAAGTAATAAGGAACATGCTTGCATAGGTACCACATCACAATCAACATAATCAGCATATGTAGAGATACTAAAATGCACACGAACAGTACGTGTTACCTTAACCTTGCCGCTGTTGTTGAACCATTGGATGTAGTAAGGATGTGGATGTGGTCTTGTGGTGAGAGATAGCTTCTCCACCATCTCCATGCTAGCCAAGTTATTGCAGCTCCCTCCATCTATGATCACGCGAACAGAACTTTCCTTCACAACTCCCTTTGTATGGAACAAATTATGCCTCTGATTTTGCTCAGCTTGTGTAACCCGCACACTCAAAACACGTTGAGCAACTAAACATTCATACCTGTCAGCATCTTCAGGAGCCATGTATTGCGTCTCATGATCAGAATCGTCTCCACCGTGTTCGTCACGTGTAATAAGAGCCAAAGTCTCCTCATCATAGTCACTAGTAGACTCATACCCACCATCCTCAGTAACAATCATCACACGCTTAGATGGGCATTCTCTCGCATAATGACCTCCACCCTTGCAACATCGACAAATAATATCATGTGTTTGCCCTGTTGATGCCATGGATGAAGAAGAGCTCTTTGCAGGCCCAGAAGGTGTGCTCTTGGCAGATAGTGGTGATTGTGCCTGCTTTATTGTATCACGGTTGGAGGTGGCAACCGACGGAGGCGCCGGTGTAGCAGAACGTGTGGAAGTAGATGATGCACATGGTGTCCATGATGAAGGTCGACCTGCAGAAAAGTTAGTCCGCGCCAATGCCTGTCGATCCTGCACTTCACGTTCAGCTTTACAAGCAAGATGGAATAAACGAGTGATATTAGTATACTCCTTATACTCTAGAATCGTCTGAATATCTCTATTTAATCCACCCATAAAACGTGCAAGCATAGCTTCATTCTCCTCAACAATACCACATCTAATCATGCCAGTTTGTAATTCCTGATAATATTCTTCTACAGAATTTTTTCCCTATCTTAAGCGCTGCAATTTTTGAAGTAATTCACGTTGATAATATGGTGGAACCCAACGAGTAGGCATAACAGTTTTCAAAGCAGCCCAAGTAGCCGGAATAGGAAATAATCTACAATGCTCAGACCACCAAACACATGCAAAACTAGTGAATGCACAAACAGCAGCAGGAACACGTCTCTCCTCGGGATATTGTAAACATGTAAATCGTTGTTCAGTTTCTAACTCCCAAGTAAGATATATATCAGGAACATATCTACCCTCAAATGGTGGAATATTGAATTTTAGTTTAGGGAGATGGTCATGATCTCGTACCTGAGGGTGAGCCCTACCATTGCCATTATTTGCATGTGGACGACCTGGTGGTTGCTGTGCTAGTGGTGGCACGTAGTTCTGATTTTGATCAACCTCATCCTCATAATCTCCCACATAATCATCCTCCTCCACATCAGCAGTAGGAGCCACAGAAGTATCAACAGCAGCACCAGCAGTTTGGCCCGACTGAAGAGGGACACAGCTCGCTCGGCGGAGGGCTGTTTCCCGACGTGGAGGTAGTCGGTGTTGTTGCTGTTGTTGCAGAGGTGCGGTAGGAGCAGCCGGTGGTGGTGGTGGAAAACGCGAAAGCAATTCAGCAAACTTGTTATCGAGCTTTGTTTCAAAAGTCTTCTCCATGCCATCTATCTTCTCCATGGCCTCTTCAAATCTGTTTATCACATCTTGCACCTGTACACTCATCATTTGCTGAAACGTATCATGAAGCTCCTTGTTCGTCAAGTTCTCCCAGTCAGTCTCGTCGGATTGTGATCCTGGCATGGTTAGCAGCAATAGAAACACACAAGAATATGATCCTACAGACTACTAACAAGTGGTGGTGGTGGCGGGTGTCACAAATCCGTGAAGCAAATCTCAAATTCTTACCAGTTCTTACCCAGCAGCAGGCGGTGATCGGCAACCGTTATAGTCAAAACTCTCAAAAGCTTGGATAGAGCGATTGCCAGGGAGAGTCAAACGCACGACGTAGATGTATGTGGAGCTGGGAAGGCTTATAGTATGGTAGCAACAAGGGTCAGCAATAATCAATTCAGAGATGCAAAGTTGAATAAACGCTCAATGATGGTACCGTGCTGGTCCTAGGCTAGACCGTGCTAGAGACGCGAGCCTAGAACACTAACAAAATCACGGCGCTGCACGTAAATAAGGGAAAAGCACACTCTGGAACTATTTTTTTTCGCTCTTTTTTTTGCGCTCCTTTTTTTTTGCGCTCCTCTTTTTTTTTGCGAAAAATCACTATAATGGCGAGTGTCTCAAAACTCTTCCCTCGTCAAACTGATAGGATGGGCACGAATTTTTTTTTCACTTTTTTCGGAAATCAGGGCAGTGACGACGAAAGTGCGACAAAAAATCACTATGATGGCACGTGGCTCAAAAGACTCAGAAAAGCCTAAAAATAGGATAGGGAAAAAAATTGCCCGTGAAAATTTTGGCCTAAAAACTGCCCGGGGGTCTCCAGACTCGTTTTTTTTCTGAGAACTACGCAGGCAAGGAAACACGAATCGGAATTTAGATTGATCTCAAGAACAAACCTAATATGAGAAGAACTCGGATTGGTGGTGGATATATGGTTGTGGTATATGGCAGCGGTGGTGGTATATGGTAGCGATGGTGGTATATGGATACAGATTGGTGGTGGTATATGGATACGGATTGGTGGTGGTATATGGATATGGATTCAGAGCGGTGGCGAATAAGCAAAAGTGGTAGATGGGCGATGATGATGGTGCGGCGGCGGCGTGACAACTTATGACCAGAACTCGAAACTCTAAAAGACTAGACTCTAAGACCAGCAACTTGACACGACGATGCAACCGCAAATTCAACAAAGCAAAAACCCTAAAAAGATTATGCAAAGGCTGAGATTGGTTCGGATATGATGAACTAACCCTAAAAAAATTTTGTGGCTTTTTCGTGGACTGTAGGTATGAAGAACAGACTTGATCTAATCTACGAAAAACTGTAAAATCTCACCGAGCAACCTGGAAATCTGATACCACTTGATAGAGGCGAGGGTCCCGATGTTCTGATGAGATGGTGGCTATCGTTTTCTGTGGGAGTCGACTTTGACGATCCGACTACGAACGTGCAAGACGTCGCGCCTTAGCAATCGCTAAACCAACTTCCGAGGGTTATTGACCACGCCGGAGCACGATCAACCTGACCACGAGTGATAGAGGCGGAGGTGTCCCGTCTTTAGATGAGATGGTGGATTTCGCTTTGGTGGAAGTCGACTTTGACGATCCGACTACGAACGTGCGAGGACGTCGCGCCTTAGCAATCGCTAAACCAACTCCGAGAGGTTATTGACCACGCCGGAGCACGATCAACCTGACCACGAGGGTCTGTTTCCTGCGAGCAAACGAAGAACAAGCAAGAAACTAAGATTGCAATCTGGATATTGCGAATATAAGATGAAAGCTTTATTGATCAAGGTGGGGTTCTGTGACGCCTTTGTCTGGTCGTTGAACACAAACGAAGTACGCGAAGTTGCAGCTATGGCGAACTTTTAATCTAAACAAAACCCAAAGTCTAATCGATGCCCTAAGGGCTGTATATATGGAGGAAGAGGGGGGAATTTCGTGGCCCTTGGTGGAGGGGTCCGAAATCAACCCTATCTCTTGTTTCCCCACACATACGGACTCTAAAAATAGCCTATACTTATGTATTTCGAAATTACATGGGCCTGGCCCAATAATAAGGTGACGCAGCACCTAAAATAGCCTCGGGACGAAATTTATGAAGTGGCATCTTGTATATTTCGTCCAAGGCTTCATGCACCCATTATGGTGGCTTCAAAGTCCTGAAATCATCACTTGTAACTCCGTTCTTGTTCCCCTTGTGCATGCCATCATCTTCATGCTTGTTCTTGCTCCAATGTTCATCCTTCTCCAAGCTAGGCCCTTCATTTGTAAGCAAAACAAATGTATCCAATTTAGGCAGCATCATATTCTCATGAACATTAGAATCATTACCAAGAAACGAAAGTACCTGGTAATTTAGTTGGCGTGCACGAGCTCTAGTAATTGGTCCAGTATGTATAGCAGCAGGGGCTGTGGGTGTAACAATTGTATTGATGTCCTCATCATCCTCCCCTTCTTGAAATGAAGTCGTCCTCGACGGAAGTTCATCTTCCTCACCCAAATAAGGCTTCAAATCTGCAATGTTAAAAGTGGGACTAACCCCAAAATCTGCAGGCAGCTCAAGTTTATATGCATTATCATTTATTTTCTCTAACACCTTAAAGGGACCATCAGCACGTGGCATTAACTTTGATTTGGCAAATCAGGAAATCTATCCTTACGCAAATGTAACCAAACAAGATCTCCAGGTGCAAACACAACATGTTTTCTACCCTTATCTCCAGCAAGTTTATATTTAGCATTCATGCGCTCAATGTTGTCCTTAGTTAACTCATGCATTTTTAAAATCAATTCAGCACGTTGTTTAGCATCAAAATTAACCTTCTCCGAAGATGGAAGAGGCAACAAATCAATAGGTGCACGAGGTAGGAAACCATACACAACTTCAAAAGGGCACATCTTAGTAGTAGAATGCAATGAACGATTATAAGCAAATTCAATATGAGGCAAGCATTCCTCCCACATTTTCTTATTATTCTTCAAAACAGCCCTAAGCATAGTAGACAACGTTCTATTGACTACTTCAGTTTGTCCATCAGTTTGGGGGTGACAAGTAGTACTAAAAAGCAGTTTAGTCCCCAACTTAGCCCATAAACATCTCCAAAAGTGGCTAAGAAATTTAGTATCACGATCTGAAACAATAGTATTTGGCACACAATGCAAGCGAATAATTTCACGAAAGAACAAATCAGCAACATTAACAGCATCATCGCTTTTATGACATGGTATAAAGTGTGCCATTTTCGAGAATCTATCCACGACAACAAATATGCTATCCCTCCCCTTCTTTGTTCGAGGTAAACCTAAAACAAAGTCCATAGATATATCCTCCCAAGGAACACTAGGTACAGGCAAAGGCATATATAAACCATGAGGATTGAGTCGTGACTTAGCTTTTTGACATGTAGTGCAGCGAGCAATAAAACGCTCAACATCCCGTCTCATCTTTGGCCAAAAGAAATGTGCAGCAAGTACGTCCTCCGTCTTCTTCACGCCAAAGTGTCCCATTAATCCTCCTCCATGCGCCTCCTGCAACAACAAAAGACGAACGGAGCTAGCTGGAATGCATAGCTTGTTAGCACGAAACACAAATCCATCGTTAACAACAAACTTGTTCCACATTCTTCCTTCTTTACAATTCTGCATTACATCTTTAAAATCAGCATCATGCACATATTGATCTTTGATGGTCTCCAAACCAAATATTTTGAAGTCAAGTTGTGAAAGCATAGTATAGCGACGAGACAATGCATCAGCAATAACATTTTCTTTTCCCTTCTTGTGTTTAATGACATAAGGGAAAGTCTCAATGAATTCAACCCATTTAGCATGTCTACGATTCAGTTTAGCTTGACTTTTAATATGTTTCAAAGATTCATGATCAGAATGTATAACAACTTCTTTGGGCCATAAATAATGTTGCCATGTTTCTAAAGTCCGAACAAGAGCATATAATTCTTTATCATAAGTAGAATAATTCAGACTAGGCCCACTCAATTTTTCAGAAAAGTATGCAACAGGTTTGCCATCTTGTAATAACACACCTCCTAATCCAATTCCACTAGCATCACATTCAAGCTCAAAAGTCTTATTAAAATCAGGAAGTTGGAGTAAAGGAGCATGTGTCAACTTATCTTTCAATACCGTGAAGGCTTCTTCCTGTGCGGTACCCCAAAGAAAAGGCACATCTTTCTTTGTAAGCTCATTGAGAGGTGCAGCAATGGTGCTGAAATCTCTCACAAAACGCCTGTAGAATCCAGCGAGGCCAAGAAAACTCCTCACTTGTGTGACCGTTTTGGGTTGCGGCCAACTCTCAATAGCTTCAATCTTGGCTTTATCAACTTCAATTCCCTGTGGAGTAACAACATAGCCAAGAAAAGATACTCGGTCGGTGCAAAAGGTGCACTTCCTAAGGTTACCAAACAAACGTGCATCACGTAGAGCAATAAAAACATCACGTAAATGTTCCAAATGTTCTTCCAAAGATCTGCTATAAATCAATATGTCATCAAAGTAAACTACCACAAATCGTCCAATGAAAGCACGTAAAACTTCGTTCATTAATCTCATGAAAGTACTAGGTGCATTAGTTAACCCAAAAGGCATGACTAACCACTCATATAATCCAAACTTAGTTTTGAATGCTGTTTTCCATTCATCTCCCAATTTCATACGAATTTGATGGTATCCACTACGTAAATCAACTTTGGAGAATATTGTAGAGCCACTCAATTCATCAAGCATATCATCTAGCCTAGGAATAGGATGACGATAACGAATAGTAATATTATTAATGCCTCTACAATCAACACACATACGTGATGTACCATCCTTTTTCGGCACTAGAATAATAGGAACAGCACAAGGACTAAGGGATTCGCGTATATAACCTTTGTCGAGAAGCTCTTGTACTTGACGCATAATCTCCTTCGTCTCCTCTGGATTGGTACGGTATGGTGCACGGTTTGGCAGTGAAGCACCGGGAATTAAGTCAATTTGATGCTCAATCCTTCGAATAGGCGGTAATCCCGGTGGCACGTCTTGTGGAAAGACGTCAGCGAACTCCTGCAAAATGTTAGTGACAGCAGGAGGCAAAGAGGAAGGCACGTCCTCGAATGAAAATAATGCCTCTTTGCACACAAAAGCATAGCAAACAGATTTGCTGAAATCTAGCTCATCAATATCAGATTTGGTGGCAAATAAACATGCACTTTTCAATTTAATTTCAGAAGCAACACTAGATGGTTTATTATTAGGCTTCATTTGTTGCTCAAATTCTTTTGCCACAATCTGATTTTCACTCTTATTCGTCTCCTGTTTTGCTTTATTAGCTCTATTAATATCATCTTTCAAAATGGAATCAGGAGTCATAGGAAGCAAAGTAATATTTTTATCCTTATGAACAAGAGTATATTGATTGTTTCTACCATGGTGTACAGAATTTTTATCAAATTGCCATGGTCTCCCAAGTAATAACGAACATGCTTGCATAGGTACCACATCACAATCAACATAATCAGCATATGTAGAGATACTAAAATGCACACGAACAGTACGTGTTACCTTAACCTTGCCGCTGTTGTTGAACCATTGGATGTAGTAAGGATGTGGATGTGGTCTTGTGGTGAGAGAAAGCTTCTCCACCATCTCCATGCTAGCCAAGTTGTTGCAGCTCCCTCCGTCTATGATGACGCGCATAGAACGTTCCTTCACAACTCCCTTGGTATGGAACAAACTGTGCCTCTGATTTTGCTCAGCTTGTGTGACCTGCACACTCAAAACACGTTGAGCAACTAAACATTCATACCTGTCAGCGTCTTCAGGAGCCATGTATTGCGTCTCATGATCAGAATCATCTCCACCATGTTCTTCACGTGTAATAAGAGCCAAAGTCTCCTCATCATAGTCACTAGCGGACTCATATCCACCATCCGCGGTAGCAATCATCACACGCGGAGATTTGCATTCTCTCGCATAATGACCTCCTCCCTTACAACGACGACAAATAATATCACTTGTGTGCCCTGTTGATGCCATGGAAGAAGAAGAATGCTGTGCAGGCCCCGCAGGTGCGCTCTTGGCAGATAATGGTGGTTGTGCCTGTTTTCTTGTATCACGGCTGGAGGTGGCACCTGATGGAGGTGCTGGTGCCGTTGAAGTAGAAAATGCACGTGGTGTCCATGATGAAGGTCGGCCTGCAGAAAAGTTAGTTCGCCCCAATGCTTGTCGATCCTGCACTTCACGTTCAGCTTTACAAGCAAGATGGAATAAACGAGTGATATTAGTATACTCCTTATAGTCTAGAATGGTCTGAATCTCTCTATTTAATCCACCCAGAAAACGTGCAAGCATAGCTTCATTCTCCTCAACAATACCACATCTAATCATGCCAGTTTGTAATTCCTGATAATATTCTTCTACAGAATTTTTTCCTTGTCTTAAACGCTGCAATTTTTGAAGCAATTCACGTTGATAATATGGTGGAACCCAACGCGTAGGCATAGCAGTTTTCAAAGCAGCCCAAGTAGTTGGAATAGGATATAATCTACAATGTTCAGACCACCATACACATGCAAAACTAGTGAAAGCACAAACAACAGCAGCAACTCGTCTCTCCTCAGGATATTGTAAACATGTAAATCGTTGTTCAGTTTCTAACTCCCAAGTAAGATATATATCAGGAACATATCTACCCTCAAATGGTGGAATATTCAATTTCAGTTTAGGAATATGGACATCATCGCGTACCTGAGGTGGTGGTGCAGGCCTACCATTACGAATATATACCTGAGGTCGACCTGCTGGTGGTGGTGCTGGTGGCTGCTCGTAGATCTGATTTTGATCAACCTCATCCTCATAATCGCCCGCATACTCATCATCCTCCTGGGTACCAGCAACAGCAGTAGCAGGAGCCACAGAAGTATCAACAGCAGCACCAACAGTTTGGCCAAACGCAAGAGGAACACGGCTTGCTCGGCGGAGGTCTGCTTCGCGACGTGGAGGTAGTCGTTGTTGTTGTTGTTGGAGAGGTGCGTTAGGTGCAGCGGGTGGTGGTGGTGGAAGACGCGCGAGCAATTCATTAAACTTGTTATCGAGCTTTGTTTCGAACGTCTTCTCAAGGCCAGTGATCTTCTCCATGGCCTCTTCAAAATTGTTCAGCACATCTTGCACCTGTTCAGTCATCATTTGCTGAAACTTATCATGAAGCTCCTTGTTCGATAAATTCTCCCAGTCAATCTCGTCAGCTTGTGATCCTGGCATGGTTAGCAGCAATAGAAACACACAAGAATATGATCCTACAGACTACGAACAAGTGGTGGTGGTGGGTGTCACAAATCCGTCAAGCAAATCTCAAATTCTTACCAGTTCTTACCCAGCAGCAGGCGGTGATCGGCAACCGTTGTAGTCAAAAACTCTCAAAGCTTGGATAGAGCGATTACCAGGGAGAGTCAAACGCACACGGTGTAGAAAGATAAGTTGACACATGCTCCTTTACTCCAACTTCCTGATTTTAATAAGACTTTTGAGCTTGAATGTGATGCTAGTGGAATTGGATTAGGAGGTGTGTTATTACAAGATGGCAAACCTGTTGCATACTTTTCTGAAAAATTGAGTGGGCCTAGTCTGAATTATTCTACTTATGATAAAGAATTATATGCTCTTGTTCGGACTTTAGAAACATGGCAACATTATTTATGGCCCAAAGAATTTGTTATACATTCTGATCATGAATCTTTGAAACATATTAAAAGTCAAGCTAAACTGAATCGTAGACATGCTAAATGGGTTGAATTCATTGAGACTTTCCCTTACGTCATTAAACACAAGAAGGGAAAAGAAAATGTTATTGCTGATGCATTGTCTCGTCGCTATACTATGCTTTCACAACTTGACTTCAAAATATTTGGTTTGGAGACCATCAAAGATCAATATGTGCATGATGCTGATTTTAAAGATGTAATGCAGAATTGTAAAGAAGGAAGAATGTGGAACAAGTTTGTTGTTAACGATGGATTTGTGTTTCGTGCTAACAAGCTATGCATTCCAGCTAGCTCCGTTCGTCTTTTGTTGTTGCAGGAGGCGCATGGAGGAGGATTAATGGGACACTTTGGCGTGAAGAAGACGGAGGACGTACTTGCTACACATTTCTTTTGGCCAAAGATGAGACGGGATGTTGAGCGTTTTATTGCTCGCTGCACTACATGTCAAAAAGCTAAGTCACGACTCAATCCTCATGGTTTATATATGCCTTAGCTTTTTGAAAGTTAGTTCGCCGCAATGCTTGTCGATCCTGCACTTCACGTTCAGCTTTACAAGCAAGATGGAATAAACGAGTGATATTAGTATACTCCTTATAGTCTAGAATGGTCTGAATCTCTCTATTTAATCCACCCAGAAAACGTGCAAGCATAGCTTCATTCTCCTCAACAATACCACATCTAATCATGCCAGTTTGTAATTCCTGATAATATTCTTCTACAGAATTTTTTCCTTGTCTTAAACGCTGCAATTTTTGAAGCAATTCACGTTGATAATATGGTGGAACCCAACGCGTACGCATAGCAGTTTTCAAAGCAGCCCAAGTAGTTGGAATAGGATATAATCTACAATGTTCAGACCACCATACACATGCAAAACTAGTGAAAGCACAAACAGCAGCAGCAACTCGTCTCTCCTCAGGATATTGTAAACATGTAAATCATTGTTCAGTTTCTAACTCCCAAGTAAGATATATATCAGGAACATATCTACCCTCAAATGGTGGAATATTCAATTTCAGTTTAGGAATATGGACATCATCTCGTACCTGAGGTGGTGGTGCAGGCCTACCATTACGAATATATACCTGAGGTTGACCTGCTGGTGGTGGTGCTGGTAGCTGCTCGTAGATCTGATTTTGATCAACCTCATCCTCATAATCGCCCGCATACTCATCATCCTCCTGGGTACCAGCAACAGCAGTAGCAGGAGCCACAGAAGTATCAACAGCAGCACCAACAGTTTGGCCAAACGCAAGAGGAACACGGCTCGCTCGGCGAAGGTCTATTTCGCGACGTGGAGGTAGTCGTTGTTGTTGTTGTTGGAGAGGTGCGTTAGGTGCAGCGGGTGGTGGTGGTGGAAGACGCGCGAGCAATTCATTAAATCTGTTATCGAGCTTTGTTTCGAACGTCTTCTCAAGGCCAGTGATCTTCTCCATGGCCTCTTCAAAATTGTTCAGCACATCTTGCACCTGTTCAGTCATCATTTGCTGAAACTTATCATGAAGCTCCTTGTTCGATAAATTCTCCTAGTCAATCTCGTCGGCTTGTGATCCTGGCATGGTTAGCAGCAATAGAAACACAGAAGAATATGATCCTACAGACTACTAAGAGGTGGTGGTGGTGTATCACAAATCCGTCAAGCAAATCTCAAATTCTTACCAGTTCTTACCCAGCAGCAGGCGGTGATCGGCAACCGTTGTAGTCAAAAACTCTCAAAGCTTGGATAGAGCGATTACCAGGGAGAGTCGAACACACGACGTAGATGTATGTGGAGCTGGGAAGGCTTATAGTATGGTAGCAAAAAGGGTCAGCAATAATCAATTCAGAGATGCAAAGTTGAATAAACGCTCAACGACGGTACTGTGCTGGTCCTAGGCTAGACTGTGCTAGAGACGCGAGCCTAGAACACCAACAAAATCACGGCGCGGCACGTAAACAAGGGAAAAGCACACTCTGAATTTTTTTTCGCTTTTTTTTTGCGAAAAATCACTATAATGGCGAGTGTCTCAAAACTCTTCCTAGCTCAAACTGACAGGATGGGCACGAAATTTTTTCGACAAAATTTTTTTTTTTCGACTGCCCGGACCCAAAAACTGGAAACGGGTCAAAAAAAACTTCCTATAATGGCACCTGTCTCAAAACACTCAGAAACACCTAAAAATAGGATAGCCAGAATTTTTTCCGAAACCTACTCCGGCAAGGAAACACGAATCGGAATCTAGATTGATCCCGAAAACAAACCTAATAAGCAAGGAACTCGGATTGGTGGTGGATATATGGTGGTGGTATATGGCAGCGGTGGTAGTATATGGATATGGATCGGTGGTGGTATATGGACACGGATTGGTGGTGGTATATGGATACGGATTCGGGGCGGTGGTGGTAGATGGCAGGGGCGATGATGATGGTGCGGCGACGGCGTGACAACTTGTGAACAGAACTCGAAACTCTAAAAGACTAGACGCTAAGACCAGCAACTGAACACGACGATGCAACCGCAAATTCAACAAAGCAAATACAGAAAAGATTATGCAAGGCTCAGATTGGTTCGGATGGGATGAACTAACCCTAATTTTTTTTGGCTTTTTCGTGGACTATAGGTATGAAGAACAGACTCGATCTAAACTACGAAAAACTGTAAAATCTCACCGAGCAACCTGGAAATCTGATACCACTTGATAGAGGCGGAGGTGTCCCGTCTTTCGATGAGATGGTGGATTTCGCTTTGGTGGAAGTCGACTTTGACGATCCGACTACGAACGTGCGAGGACGTCGCGCCTTAGCAATCGCTAAACCAACTCCGAGAGGTTATTGACCACGCCGGAGCACGATCAACCTGACCACGAGGGTCTGTTTCCTGCGAGCAAACGAAGAACAAGCAAGAAACTAAGATTGCAATCTGGATATTGCGAATATAAGATGAAAGCTTTATTGATCAAGGTGGGGTTCTGTGACGCCTTTGTCTGGTCGTTGAACACAAACGAAGTACGCGAAGTTGCAGCTATTGCGAACTTTTAATCTAAACAAAACCCAAAGTCTAAACGATGCCCTAAGGGCTGTATATATGGAGGAAGAGGGGGGGAATTTCGTGGCCCTTGGTGGAGGGGTCCGAAATCAACCCTATCTCTTGTTTCCCCACACATACGGACTCTAAAAATAGCCTATACTTATGTATTTCGAAATTACATGGGCCTGGCCCAATAATAAGGTGACGCAGCACCTAAAATAGCCTCGGGACGAAATTTATGAAGTGGCATCTTGTATATTTCGTCCAAGGCTTCATGCACCCATTGTGGTGGCTTCAAAGTCCTGAAATCATCACTTGTAACTCCGTTCTTGTTCCCCTTGCGCATGCCATCATCTCCATGCTTGTTCTTGCTCCAATGTTCATCCTTCTCCAAGCTAGGCCCTTCATTTGTAAGCAAAACAAATGTATCCAATTTAGGCAGCATCATATTCTCATGAACATTAGAATCATTACCAAGAAACGAAAGTACCTGGTAATTTAGTTGGCGTGCACGAGCTCTAGTAATTGGTCCAGTATGTATAGCAGCAGGGGCTGTGGGTGTAACAATTGTATTGATGTCCTCATCAACGAGGGTCTGTTTCCTGCGAGCAAACGAAGAACAAGCAAGAAACTGAGATTGCAATCTGGATATTGCGAATATAAGATGAAAGCTTTATTGATCAAGGTGGGGTTCTGTGACGTCTTGGTTTGGTCGTTGGACACAAACGAAGTACGCGAAGTTGCAGCTATGGCGAACTTTTGATCTAAACAAAACCCAAAGTCTAAACGACGCCCTAAGGGCTGTATATATGGAGGAAGAGGGGGGAATTTCGTGGCCCTTGAGGGTGGGGTCCGAAACCAACCCTAACTCTTGTTTCCCCACACATACGGACTCTAAAAATAGCCTATACTTAAGTATTTCGAAATTACATGGGCCTGGCCCATTAATAAGGTGACGCAGCACCTAGAATAGCCTATGGACGAATATTATGAAGTGGCATCTTGTATATTTCGTCCAAGGCTTCATGCACTCCTTATGGCGGCTTTAAAGTCCTGAAATCATCACTTGTAACTCCGTTCTTGATCCCCTTGCGCATGCCATCAACTCCATGTGTGTTCTTGCTCCAATGTTCATCATTCTCCAAGCTAGGCCCTTCATTTGTAAGCAAAACAAATGTATCCAATTTAGGCAGCATCATAATCTCATGAACATTAGAATCATTACCAAGAAATGAAAGTACCTGGTAATTTAATTGGCGTGCGCGAGCTCTAGTAATTGGTCCAGTATATGTAACAGTAGGGGTTGTGGGTGTAACAATGGTATTGATGTCCTCATCAAGATGCCACTTCATAAATTTCGTCCAGAGGCTATTCCAGGTGCTGCGTCACTTTATTATTGGGCCAGGCCCATGTGATGAGGACATGACTACCTTGGATATGACCAAAAATATTGCATATATGCATATTTGTCAGGTGATTTCTAGTGCAAACTATTCAATAATCTATTTATGTTATCCAGAACAAAAATACTTCACACACTTTTGTGTTTTGTCTAATTGCAGGTGTATGGGACATTTGTACAATCCACATATGAAGATAAGGAAGAAAGAGATGTTTATTTGCTGTCCAAAAAGTTCTCTCACGTCACTTTTGGCCCAAGAGAAGATAGAGTCCAAGTCTCTTACGTTCTGGATTCAGATTCGGACTGCACAGACATACCTGACTCAAAACGCACACAAGTTTTTCATACGGACTCCGAATTGGGTGATTCTTTTTTTGTTGGAAACTAGATTTCGTGCACTTTCCAACCTAATTGGAATCACCTTCAAATTCGTCCGGAGCATTGAGTTGTGGACGAAACAATCTGATGCTGCAGCAGAATTCGAGTGAAACTACAAGTCCAAAGGTGTTACATCACCTCCACTTGGGCCCATTGGCCTTGTACGACCTAGATTTAGTTTTAGGCTGCCTTGGACGTCCTCCCACCTCCTTGGGCGCCACCCCTTGCTCCTATATAAGTAGATCCATCTAGTAGCTTTTCCTTGTGATTTGTTTAGTTAAAAGTTAGCCATTGCAACTTCGTGTACTTCGTTTGTGTCCAACGACCAGACCAAGACCGCTTCCGGATCCCCACCATTATCAATACTTCATATATATTTGCAATATTCAGATTGCTTTATCATATTCTTGCTCGTTCTTCGATTGCTTGCAGGAATAGACCTTCGTGGTCAGGTTGATCGTGCACCGGCGTGGTCAATAACCTCTGGAGATTGATTTAGCGATTGCTAAGGCGCAACGTCGTGCACGTTTGTAGTCGGATCGTCAAAGTCGTCTCCACCAAATCGATAGTTATCATCTCACCGAAAGATCGGGACACCCCCGCCTCTATCAAGTGGTATCAGTTTTCAGGTTGCTCGGTGAGAATTTCCAGTTTTCCTAGATTAGATTTATTTTCTTACCTATTGTCCAAGAAAAAGCCACACAAAAAAAGTTAGATCTGTTCATCCTTTATCCAAGCCAGTTTGAGCCTTTGCAATTTTCTATTCATTGCTTGCATAGTTGAATTATCGGTTGCATCGTCGTGTCGGTTGCTGGTCTTAGCGTCTAGTTCCTTTAGAGTTTCGAGTTCTGTTCACATTAGTCACGCCGCCGCTGCATCATTATCCCTTCCGCTGTCCACCATCCCATCTATTAATTTCCACCACATGCTACGCACTGTTCATTGTCATAATCATAGTTGAGGTCATTCACATCTTCGCCTGATCCAATCTGCATCTTATCTAGTTTGTCTTGGAAAGAAAAAAAAAGAAGATAGAGAAAAAAAAAGAAAGAAGGGAAAAAAAAGAAAAAGAGAGAGAAGAAAAAAAAAGCGTGAGAAAAAAAAGAGAGAAGAAAAAAATTGGATCTATCTAGAATCAATCTCGTACCTGAATTCGGATTGGAATCTGTTTTGCGCACTGTTCAGTAAAACAGGTGTATCTTCCTCATACGAAGTCCGTTTTGGCTCCGTGAGTACTCAAATTGAAGATAGCGACGAGCCGCATCTAAATAGTTGCAGAAGCTAGTTCAATATTTGACACCTCAAAATCGGCTTTTAAATAGGTCTTTTTGCCCTCCGAAGTTCGTGAACACAGCTTGTTCCAATTTTTCAGGCCAGTTTTAGAATTCTTTGACTCCTCATATCAACTCGGAATTGAGTGATTCTTTTTGCATTGGAAAGCTTGAGTTAGTAGCATTCTTTGAAAGAATTTATCAGAAAATTGTCTCAAACTTTTCAAGAGGAAAGTTGGAGAGAGAGTTGTAGTATATCCTGCTTGGCAGTTGTTTTTCATCATTATCTTCACTGCCGTTGTGATCTTCACTTATATCTTGCTGTCAAGAGCTACTTAGTATCCTTCATTGATGCTAGTTGTGCTACGCCGTGACCTTATTAGTGTTCTAGGCTCGCGTCTCTAGTCCGGTCTAGCCTAGGACCAGCACAGTACCGTCGTTGAGCGTTTATTCAACATTGCATCTTTGAATTGATTATTGCTAATCTTTTGCTACCATATATAGCCAACCCAGCTCCACATATTTCTACACCGTGTATACGTACGCTCCCCTGGCAATCGCTTTACTCAATATTCGGAGTTACTTGACACCGCTGGTTGCCGATCACCGCCTGCTGCATGGTAAGAACTTGTAAGACATTGATATTTGCTTTACTGTGAGCGTTTTACCACCACATCCTAGTAGTTATAGGAACATTATTTTTGGGTTTTGTTTCTTGTTCTACTAATTATGACAGGATCCAGAGTCAATTCATGGGCTTTGTCGATCGCGGGAGACGTGCCATCACCTTTGCAAATACCACAACCGTCACGAGAGGTGCACAAACATCCAAATGCACATGATCAGGTTAATGTATCTATACCACCATTTAATGGCCGTTTTAAACCTGCTTTATATATTGAATGGGAGTTCGACATAAAAAATATATTTGCTTCCCATAATTTCGATGAACATAAAAAGGTTAAGGTTGCGGTTGGTTCTTTCACTGGTTATGCTTTGGTTTGGTGGAGTGAATATTGTCGGTTACACCCTGATTATATACCTACTACTTGGGATGATTTGAAACTTGCCATGCGACATACTTTCGTCCCTGCTTATTATACTCGTGACATGATTAAGAAGTTGCAACACTTAAAACAAGGTAGTGAAACTGTAACAAAATATTATGATGATTTACAAACTACCTTGTTGCATTCCTCTTTAGAAGAAAGTGAAGATGATTTTATGGATAGGTTTTGGGGAGGATTAAACCGTGATATTCAAGAGATACTAATTCATGAAGAGTGTTATCCTATGGACCATTTGTTTCATCTTGCTTGCAAAGCTGAACAGGAAATAAAACGACGTGTTGGCCACGAGGAGAACAAGCGCACGGTGCACATTCCAAGAGTTGATATGATTGTTCCTTCAACTACTAGGCATACTATGACAACCACATCCGTTGTTGTCAGGACTACATCACCTCCACCATGTGACACATCGCCCCCGAGAGTGGCTACATCATCTGAGTTGATCATAAGAGGTAATGACAAAGGTACTGATCTTCCATCTCTACATGAGAATGATGAATGCCTTGTTAATTTGAATGCACCATCTGATGAGCTACCCACTACTTTGATCACACCACCTATTTTAGAGGACTACATTGATAATTTGACTTTGCCATGTGATCAAACAACTGAAATACCAACAATTTTGAGTGCACCCATTGAATTAACTATTGATGCAAAAAAACCAATGTTTAATCATTTTGATATGACCTCTAATCTTGGTGATGATTCTGTGTTGAATGACTTATTGCATGTTTGCTTATTTAAGCATGTTGTAGCATGTAAATTTGATGCAAGTAAGGTTTATTCACCAATGTTGGGATGGTTTAATGATGAACATTGTCAATCTTTTGAAATGAATAAGAGCTTCACTTATATGTGCAAACTGAGTTGCAATATTTTCATGCCTTCTACTTCTTGTGCTAATTTTTTGGCTTTAGATTTTATGAACTATGCAAGTTACTCATCTATTCATGTGTCATATATGCAAAAATCAAGGGAAGTAAAAATGGATGACATATACATATACAACATGTACACCTTGTCTCTTTTGTTAGCCACATTTCAGATTAAGCAACGCCGAGGACGGCTTTGTTTTCAAGAAGGGGAGGATGATGAGGACATGACTACCTTGGATATGACCTAAAATATTGCATATATGCATATTTGTCAGGTGATTTCTAGTGCAAACTATTCAATAATCTATTTATGTTATCCAGAACAAAAATACTTCACACACTTTTGTGTTTTGTCTAATTACAGGTGTATGGGACATTTGTACAATCCACATATGAAGATAAGGAAGAAAGAGATGTTTATTTGCTGTCCAAAAAGTTCTCTCACGTCACTTTTGGCCCAAGAGAAGATAGAGTCCAAGTCTCTTACGTTCTGGATTCAGATTCGGACTGCACAGACATACCTGACTCAAAACGCACACAAGTTTTTCATACGGACTCCGAATTGGGTGATTCTTTTTTTCTTGGAAACTAGATTTCGTGCACTTTCCAACCCAATTGGAATCACCTTCAAATTCGTCCGGAGCGTTGAGTTGTGGACGAAACAATCTGATGCTGCAGCAGAATCCGAGTGAAACTACAAGTCCAAAGGTGTTACATCACCTCCACTTGGGCCCATTGGCCTTGTACGACCTAGATTTAGTTTTAGGCTGCCTTGGGACGTCCTCCCACCTCCTTGGGCGCCACCCCTTGCTCCTATATAAGTAGATCCATCTAGTAGCTTTTCCTTGGGATTTGTTTAGTTAAAAGTTAGCCATTGCAACTTCGTGTACTTCGTTTGTGTCCAACGACCAGACCAAGACCGCTTCCGGATCCCCACCATTATCAATACTTCATATATATTTGCAATATTCAGATTGCTTTATCATATTCTTGCTCGTTCTTCGATTGCTTACAGGAATAGACCTTCGTGGTCAGGTTGATCGTGCACCGGCGTGGTCAATAACCTCTGGAGATTGGTTTAGCGATTGCTAAGGCGCAACGTCGTGCACGTTTGTAGTCGGATCGTCAAAGTCGTCTCCACCAAATCGATAGTTATCATCTCATCGAAAGATCGGGACACCCCCGCCTCTATCACCATGTATTTTCGAAGTACTTAAGTATATGCTGTTTTTAGAGTCCGTATGTGTGGGAAAACAAGAGTTAGGGTTGGTTTCGGACCCCTCCACCAAGGGCCACGAAATTCCCCCTCTCTCCTCCATATATACAGCCCTTAGGGCATCGTTTAGACTTTGGTTTTGTTTAGATTAAAAGTTCGCCATAGCTGCAACTTCGCGTACTTCGTTTGTGTCCAAAGACCAGACCAAGACGTCATAGAACCCCACCTTGATCAATAAAGCTTTCATCTTATATTCACAATATCCATATTGCAATCTCAGTTTCTTGCTTGTTCTTTGTTTGCTCGCAGGAAACAGGCCCTCGTGGTCAGGTTGATCGTGCACCGGCGTGGTCAATAACCCCTCGGAGTTGGTTTAGTGATTGCTAAGGCGCGACGCCCTCGCACGTTCGTAGTCGGATCGTCAAAGTCGACTCCCACAAAAACGATAGCCACCATCTCATTGAAAGACGGGACACCTTTGCCTCTATCACAAGCCGTCTCCAAAAGAAAGATGTACTGCTACCTAAGACGTCGGGCTGTAGCTAGAAGGGTGGTTCGGACGCACCGACTGTGAGTTTTCTTCCTCGCTGATGTCGACCGTGTCTATGCAGAACATTGTTCCCTTCCCCTAGTGGCGGGATCAGGCCGGATATGTGACCAGCGGTATGGCCACCGTCGTTCTATGCTTGTGAAGAGAGCAACCCAAGCAAGCAGGCTTGTAGCTTAGGCTCCTGCTAGTGTATATATAGTGGTTTTCTTTTTCTCTCCATATCAACCATTTTATATTGCGTATGTGTCATTCAAGAGTGAAATGATGGTTGCTTCTTCCAACTAACTTATTGTGTGATTTGACTGCTCCTTAGTGCCCCCTACAGGTACTCCCCCTACGTGTATGACCGTTCCTGAGTCTCACTTGTACTTACCTCTATTTTCTTGCATGACATGTAGACATGATGCGCATAGAGGAATTTTACTACACGTTGTCACGTAGTACTGTACTACTAGTACCTACTCCCTCCTTCCGGTTCACTAATGGTACTCCCTCTGTCCTGGCTTATCGGTCCCCTTTGTACTCAATTCATGGGCTCGTTTTCCTCAAGAAATAGTCCTTACCAACGTATTAATATCGGGAATGCATGCGTGAACAACGAATGATTAAAAATTGCATGCAACATTTTGACAAAAGCATTGACTTATGAACATGTGAATGTGAGGGACTACAACCTCGTGCATGCATGCAACAGTCACACGTACACATGGACGCAAAAACGCGCAAGACGCCCTAATGCATGCATGTCCGAGCACATGATGGAACACACACGGTCATGCTCAAGTGCTCCCCTACACGTGCATGCACAAACATACTCAGCCAGGGTGAGCTAGTGACCGTATAGACACCGAAAAATATATATATTGAGCGCAATGAGTGTATTATGAAGTTCACTGACCGTATTTTTACAAATATACAGTGACAGATAGTGTATTATCTCATTTGAAATTAAGCCATATTGACCGAAAAGGAGGCAGTATGGACTAGCATTACTTTGCTGTGTCTCGTCAACTTGTCGAATGAGGAGAAGCTTGTAGGACGAGAGAAGCTTGCGCGGTGGCTCGCAGGACAAGGAGAAACTTTTGACTAATGCAAGCTCTCCCTCGCTCAGGCGGTGGACGTGCAACAGTTAATTCGGTGTCAGATTGCCAGAATCATACACTATACTAGTACTATTATTGTTCGACTTCCCGAAGAGGCGAACAACCAAGTGCAAAGTTTACTAGTACTAGCACTACTACTATAGAGGTATGTACTATACTACTAGGAACCGGATGGAGGAGCGTCTGCACTCTTATTATATTTTAAAAATGTGATAGAGCAATCTTCAACACATTTGGTTCTCTTCGAGGGTTCTCGCATGTGATAATGGAAGTTGATTGCATGGAACACTCGCCACAATTCTCGCTTAATTCGGGCTCATATCCTGTACAAATAGGAGTGCTCAGTAATATTTCCTCTTTTTTTGTTATTCAGCATGTAAACATGTCAGCAAACCTTGCGGCGCATCGTTGTGTGAACCGTGCTTGCTGCACTTTGAATGTGGCCGAGAGCTGGCTTGATGAAACACCTCGCTTCCTTCTTTTTTTGCGGGGTACCTCGCTTCCTAGTGACCAGTCTCTTGGCTGATCATCCTAAGAATGCTTATATATGAATAAAGCTCTCTCATTTACCCACAAAATAGATTAAGCCATATTAACCGAAAAGGAGGGAGTATGGACTAGCACTACTTTTTGGTGTGTCTCGTCAACTCGCAGAACGAGGAGCTTTTGACTAATGCAACCTACCCTTGCCCGAGCAGTGGACATGCATCAGTTCATTCGATGTCAGATTGCCAGAGGCATACACTGTAGTACCCAACATGCGGAGTACCATCATTGTTTGACTTCACGAAGAGGCGAAGAGCCAAGCGCAAGGTTTAGTAGTACGAGTAGTACTACTACTAGAACCACATGTTGGAGCGTTTGTACTCTTATTTTATTTTAATCTCTGATAAAGTACACATTTATTCGGGAGAAGGGCAGAAAACGGCAGCCAAATAGTATAGTATTAAAAAACATCGAACATGTAATGATGATATCGATCAACCATGCTTGAATATATGTTGGCCTTCGTGCGAGCCCGTCTATGTGTTCTCGCTCCTAGTCTCTCTCAAGGAACGGCGGGTAGGTCATTTTGCCGTCAATTGAGATCGGTTTTCTCACACTCCGGTCCCACATGTCAGTGATATGCCAAGAGGAGGTGCGTTGACCGACTGGCCATACGCGTACTTGGTTTTGCACCTTCATACTACTCCTCCCTCTGTCATAGTTTACAAGGCACGCTTCATTCTGATGCATTTCTCTCAATGCATTTCCACCACCAGAGAGACTTTAGACGCGTTTAGTATAATGCTCAATTAATTAGGGCGTGATAACCGCAATCAAGTCCACAATTTTCTCTCGATGTACTGCGGAGTGGAGTAAGTGCATGCATGTGTGTACCCGGGGTGGAAGCACTGCATGCATGTGTGTACGCATTATTTCCTCTAGTAATAGACGTCGTGCTATAACTACCAATGCTATTTTTCAGGCCGATCGCTAGTTGTCTTGGTCCCAGAGATTTTTTATTTTTTTTTGAAGCGTGCTCTACAAACAGTGACGGATGGAGTAGTATGAGCGGATTCAAAGAAGAGCGTGTTGATGGTTGCTTCTTCCGAGCAACTTACAGTGAGAAAGGTGGGGCTTATGATTTGACTGCTCATTACTCACTATTAATGCGGCGCAATGACCGGGCTGAGTCTCCCATGCGGTTGTGCACTACTCCCTCGGTTCTTAAATATACTACGGAGTATTTGTCTTTCAAGAGATTTCAACGAGTGACTACATACGAAGCAAAATGAGTGAATCTACACTCTAAAATATGCCCATTTGAAATTTGTAAAAAGACACCCCGTGCGCACGGGTCTGTACCGTGCCCACGGGACCCCCGTGCGCACGGGCCCAACTTACCCCATGCGCACGGGCCTCCCAGGATGGACGGCTGAGATCCCCAAACCGAGCCCCTCTTCATCTCTTTCGACCCCAAGACTATATAAACCGTACCTAGGGCTATGTTTAGGGTTAGCAAAGTATGAGATGAGGTATTTGTGAGCTTTGCTCCTTCTACCTTCCCATTTGTGGAATCAAGACCCCTTTTGGGAAGAATCCTAGTGCATTTCAAGACCTCCTCTAGGGGAAGACTATCTTCAAGACCTCATCTCCAAGGAGTGGTGATGAGGACATCAATACCATTGTTACACCCACAGCCCCTGCTGCTATACATACTGGACCAATTACTAGAGCTCGCGCATGCCAATTGAATTATCAGGTACTTTCGTTTCTTGGTAACGATTCTAATGTTCATGAGAATATGATGCTGCCTAAATTGGATTCATTTGTTTTGCTTACAAATGAAGGGCCTAGCTTGGACAAGAAAGATGAACCTTGGAGCAAGTTCAAGCATGGAGATGATGGCATGCGCAAGGGGAACAAGAACGGAGTTACAACTGATGATTCCAGGACTCTGAAGCCACCATAATGAGTGCATGAAGCATGGTATGAAATATACAAGATGCCACTTCATAAATTTCGTCCAGAGGCTATTCTAGGTGCCGCGTCACCTTATTATTGGGCCAGGCCCATGTATTTTCGAAGTACTTAAGTATAGGCTGTTTTTAGAGTCCGTATGTGTGGGGAAACAAGAGTTAGGGTTGGTTTCGGACCCCTCCACCAAGGGCCACGAAATTCCCCCTCTCTCCTCCATATATACAGCCCTTAGGGCATCGTTTAGACTTTGGGTTTTGTTTAGATTAAAAGTTCGCCATAACTGCAACTTCGCGTACTTCGTTTGTGTCCAACAACCAGACCAAGATGTCACAGAACCCCACCTTGATCAATAAAGCTTTCATCTTATATTCGCAATATCCAGATTGCAATCTCAGTTTCTTGCTTGTTCTTCGTTTGCTCGCAGGAAACAGACCCTCGTGGTCAGGTTGATCATGCTCCGGCGTGGTCAATAACCCCTCGAAAGTTGGTTTAGCGATTGCTAAGGCGCGGCATCTCGCACGTTCGTAGTCGGATCGTCAAGGTCGACTCCCACAAAAATGATAGCCACCATCTCATCGAAACATCGAGACACCTTTGCCTCTATCAAGTGGTATCAGATTTCCAGGTTGCTCGGTGAGATTTTACAGTTTTTCGTAGTTTAGATCGAGTCTGTTCTTCATACCTATAGTCCAAAAAAGCCAAAAAAATTAGGGTTAGTTCATCATATCCGAACCAATCTGAGCCTTTGCATAGTCTTTTCAGTATTTTGCTTTGTTGAATTTGCGGTTGCATCGTCATGTCTAGTTGCTGGTCTTAGAGTCTAGTCTTTTAGAGTTTCGAGTTCTGGTCATAAGTTGTCACGCCGCCGCCGCACCATCGTCATCGCCCCTGCCATCTACCACAACCGCTTATCCGCCACCAATTCGTCTCCATATACCATCACCAACCCGTCTCCATATACCATCACCAATCCGTATCCAGATACCACCACCGCTGCCATATCCTACCATCATATATCCACCACCAATCTGAGTTCCTTTCATATTAGATTTGTTTTCGAGGTCCGTCTACTTTCCGATTCGTGTTTCCTTGCCTGAGTAGTTTTCGAGAAAAAAAAGAGTCTGGAGACCCCCAGGCAGTTTTTAGGCCAAAATTTTCACAGGCAAAAATATTTTTTCCCTATCCTATTTTTAGGCCTTTCTGAGTCTTTTGAGCCACGTGCCATCATAGTGATTTTTTGGCGCACTTTTTCGTCGTTGCTGCCCTAATTTCGGAAAAAAAAGTTAAAAAAAATTTCGTGCCCATCCTGTCAGTTTGACGAGGGAAGAGTTTTGAGATACTCGCCTTTCTAGTGATTTTTCGCAAAAAAAAAGAGGAGCGCCAAAAAAAGAGCGAAAAAAAGTTCTAGAGTGTGCTTTTCCCTTGTTTACGTGCAGCGCCGTGATTTTTGTTAGTGTTCTAGGCTCGCGTCTCTAGCACGGTCTAGCCTAGGACCAACACAGTACCGTCGTTGAGAGTTTATTCAACTTTGTATCTCTGAACTGATTATTGCTGACCCTTTTTGCTACCATATTATAAGCCTTCCTAGCTCCACATACATCTACGTCGTGCGTTTGACTCTCCCTGGTAATCGCTTTATCCAAGCTTTGAGAGTTTTGACTAAGACGGTTGCCGATCACCGCCTACTGTTTGGTAAGAACTGGTAAGAATTTGAGATTTGCTTGACGGATTTGTGACACTCCACCACCGCCATTTTCTAGTAGTCTATAGGATCATATTCTTGTGTGTTTCTATTGGTGCTAACCATGGCAGGATCACAACCCGACGTGATTGACTGGGAGAACATGATGAACAAAGAGTTACATGATAAGTTTCGGCAAATGATGAGTGGACAGGTGGAAGATGTGCTAAACAGATTTGAAGAGGCCATGGAGAAGATAGATGGCATTGAGAAGGCGTTCTGATGAGGACATGACTACCTTGGATATGACCAAAAATATTGCATATATGCATATTTGTCAGGTGATTTCTAGTGCAAACTATTCAATAATCTATTTATGTTATCCAGAACAAAAATACTTCACACACTTTTGTGTTTTGTCTAATTGCAGGTGTATGGGATATTTGTACAATCCACATATGAAGATAAGGAAGAAAGAGATGTTTATTTGCTGTCCAAAAAGTTCTCTCACGTCACTTTTGGCCCAAGAGAAGATAGAGTCCAAGTCTCTCACGTTCTGGATTCAGATTCGGACTGCACAGACATACCTGACTCAAAACGCACACAAGTTTTTCATACGGACTCCGAATTGGGTGATTCTTTTTTTGTTGGAAACTAGATTTCATGCACTTTCCAACCCAATTGGAATCATCTTCAAATTCGTCCGGAGCGTTGAGGTGTGGACGAAACAATCTGATGCTGCAGCAGAATCCGAGTCAAACTACAAGTCCAAAGGTGTTACATCACCTCCACTTGGGCCCATTGGCCTTGTACGACCTAGATTTAGTTTTAGGCTGCCTTGGGACGTCCTCCCACCTCCTTGGCCGCCACCCCTTGCTCCTATATAAGTAGATCCATCTAGTAGCTTTTCCTTGGGATTTGTTTAGTTAAAAGTTAGCCATTGCAACTTCGTGTACTTCATTTGTGTCCAACGACCAGACCAAGACCGCTTACGGATCCCCACCTTTATCAATACTTCATATATACTCGCAATATTCAGATTGCTTTTATCATATTCTTGCTTGTTCTTCGATTGCTTGCGGGAATAGACCTTCGTGGTCAGGTTGATTGTGCTCCAGCGTGGTCAATAACCTTTCGGAGTTGGTTTAGCGATTGCTAAGGCGCAACGTCGTGCACGTTTGTAGTCGGATCGTCAAAGTCATCTTCACCAAATCGATAGTTATCATCTCATCGAAAGATCGGGACACCCCCGCCTCTATCAAGTGGTATCAGTTTTCAGGTTGCTCGGTGAGAATTTCCAGTTTTTCCTAGATTAGATTTATTTTCTTACCTATTGTCCAAGAAAAAGCCACAAAACAAAAGTTAGATCTATTCATCCTTTGTCCTAGCCAGACTGAGCCTTTGCAATTTTCTTTTCATTATTTGCATTATTGAATTATCGGTTGCATCGCCGTGTCGAGTTGCTGGTCTTAGTGTCTAGTTCCTTTAGAGTTTCGAGTTCTGTTCACATTAGTCACGCAGCCGCTGCATCATTATCCCATCCGCTGTCCACCATCCCATCCACCAATTTCCACCACGTGCTACGCACTGTTTATTGTCATAATCATAGTTGAGGTCACTCACATCTTCGCCTGATCCAATCTGCATCTTATCTAGTTTGTCTTGGAAAGAGGGAGAAAAAGAATATAAAGAAAAAAAAGAGAGAAAAAAGGAAAGAAAAAAAAAGAAAAAGAGGGAGAAGAAAAAGAAAAAAAAAAGCGTGAGAAAAAAAAGAGAGAAGAAAAAAATTGGATCTATCTAGAATCAATCTCGTACCTGAATTCGGATTGGAATCTGTTTTTGCGCACTGTTCAGTAAAACAGGTGTATCTTCCTCATACGAAGTCCGTTTTGGCTCCGTGATTACTCAAATTGACGATACCAACGAGCCACATCTAAATAGTTGCAGAAGCTAGTTCAATATTTGACACCTCAAAATCGGCTTCTAAATAGGTCTTTTTACCCTCCGAAGTTCGTGAACACAGCTTGTTCCAATTTTTTAGGCCAGTTTTAGAATTCTTTGACTACTCATATCAACTCGGAATTGAGTGATTATTTTTGCATTGGAAAGCTTGAGTTAGTAGCATTCTTTGAAAGAATTTATCAGAAAATTGTCTCAAACTTTTCAAGAGGAAAGTTGGAAAGAGAGTTGTTGTATATCCTCCTTGGCAGTTGTTTTTCATCATTATCTTCACTTCCGTTGTGATCTTCACTTATATCTTGCTGTCAAGAGCTACTTAGTATCCTTCATTGATGCTAGTTGTGCTACGCCGTGACCTCATTAGTGTTCTAGGCTCGCGTCTCTAGTCCGGTCTAGCCTAGGACCAGCACAGTACCGTCGTTGAGCATTTATTCAACATTGCATCTTTGAATTGATTATTGCTAATCTTTTGCTACCATATATAGCCAACCCAGCTCCACATATTTCTACACCGTGTATACATACGCTCCCCTGGCAATCGCTTTACTCAATATTCGGAGTTACTTGACACCGCTGGTTGCCGATCACCGCCTGCTGCATGGTAAGAACTTGTAAGAGATTGATATTTGCTTTACTGTGAGCGTTTTACCACCACATCCTAGTAGTTATAGGAACATTATTTTTGGGTTTTGTTTCTTGTTCTACTAATCATGACAGGATCCAGAGTCAATTCATGGGCTTTGTCGATCGCGGGAGACGTGCCACCACCTTTGCAAATACCACAACCGTCACGAGAGGTGCACAAACATCCAAATGCACATGATCAGGTTAATGTATCTATACCACCATTTAATGGCCGTTTTAAACCTGCTTTATATATTGAATGGGAGTTCGACATAAAAAATATATTTGCTTCCCATAATTTCGATGAACATAAAAAGGTTAAGGTTGCGGTTGGTTCTTTCACTGGTTATGCTTTGGTTTGGTGGAGTGAATATTGTCGGTTACACCCTGATTATATACCTACTACTTGGGATGATTTGAAACTTGCCATGCGACATACTTTCGTTCCTGCTTATTATACTCGTGACATGATTAAGAAGTTGCAACACTTAAAACAAGGTAGTGAAACTGTAACAAAATATTATGATGATTTACAAACTACCTTGTTGCATTCCTCTTTAGAAGAAAGTGAAGATGATTTTATGGATAGATTTTGGGGAGGATTAAACCGTGATATTCAAGAGATACTAATTCATGAAGAGTGTTATCCTATGGACCATTTGTTTCATCTTGCTTGCAAAGCTGAACAGAAAATAAAACAACGTGTTGGCCACGAGGAGAACAAGCGCACGGTGCACATTCCAAGAGTTGATATGATTGTTCCTTCAACTACTAGGCATACTATGACAACCACATCCGTTGTTGTCAGGACTACATCACCTCCACCATGTGACACATCGCCCCCGAGAGTGGCTACATCATCTGAGTTGATCATAAGAGGTAATGACAAAGGTACTGATCTTCCATCTCTACATGAGAATGATGAATGCCTTATCAATTTGAATGCACCATCTGATGAGCTACCCACTACTTTGATCACACCACCTATTTTAGAGGACTACGTTGATAATTTGACTTTGCCATGTGATCAAACAACTGAAATACCAACAATTTTGAGTGCACCCATTGAATTAACTATTGATGCAAAAGAACCAATGATTAATCATTTTGATATGACCTCTAATCTTGGTGATGATTCTGTGTTGAATGACTTATTGCATGTTTGCTTATTTAAGCATGTTGTAGCATATAAATTTGATGCAAGTAAGGTTTATTCACCAATGTTGGGATGGTTTAATGATGAACATTGTCAATCTTTTGAAATGAATAAGAGCTTCACTTATATGTGCAAACTGAGTTGCAATATTTTCATGCCTTCTACTTCTTGTGCTAATTTTTTGGCTTTAGATTTTATGAACTATGCAAGTTACTCATCTATTCATGTGTCATATATGCAAAAATCAAGGGAAGTAAAAATGGATGACATATACATATACAACATGTACACCTTGTCTCTTTTGTTAGCCACATTTCAGATTAAGCAACGCCGAGGACGGCTTTATTTTCAAGAAGGGAAGGATGATGAGGACATGACTACCTTGGATATGACCAAAAATATTGCATATATGCATATTTGTCAGGTGATTTCTAGTGCAAACTATTCAATAATCTATTTATGTTATCCAGAACAAAAATAATTCACACACTTTTGTGCTTTGTCTAATTGCAGGTGTATGGGACATTTGTACAATCCACATATGAATATAAGGAAGAAACAGATGTTTATTTGCTGTCCAAAAAGTTCTCTCACGTCACTTTTGGCCCAAGAGAAGATAGAGTCCAAGTCTCTCATGTTCTGGATTCAGATTCGGACTGCACAGACATACCTGACTCAAAACGCACACAAGTTTTTCATACGGACTCCGAATTGGGTGATTCTTTTTTTGTTGGAAACTAGATTTCGTGCACTTTCCAACCCAATTGGAATCATCTTCAAATTCGTCCGGAGCGTTGAGGTGTGGACGAAACAATCTGATGCTGCAGCAGAATCCGAGTCAAACTACAAGTCCAAAGGTGTTACATCACCTCCACTTGGGCCCATTGGCCTTGTACGACCTAGATTTAGTTTTAGGCTGCCTTGGGACGTCCTCCCACCTCCTTGGCCGCCACCCCTTGCTCCTATATAAGTAGATCCATCTAGTAGCTTTTCCTTGGGATTTGTTTAGTTAAAAGTTAGCCATTGCAACTTCGTGTACTTCGTTTGTGTCCAACGACCAGACCAAGACCGCTTACGGATCCCCACCTTTATCAATACTTCATATATACTCGCAATATTCAGATTGCTTTTATCATATTCTTGCTTGTTCTTCGATTGCTTGCAGGAATAGACCTTCGTGGTGAGGTTGATTGTGCTCCAGCGTGGTCAATAACCTTTCGGAGTTGGTTTAGCGATTGCTAAGGCGCAACGTCGTGCACGTTTGTAGTCGGATCGTCAAAGTCATCTTCACCAAATCGATAGTTATCATCTCATCGAAAGATCGGGACACCCCCGCCTCTATCACGTTCGAAACAAAGCTCGATAACAAGTTTAATGAATTGCTCGCGCATCTTCCACCGCCCGCTGCACCTGTCGCACCTCTACAACAACAACAACATCGTCTTCCAAATCAAGTGAGACGAGCACAACACGTTCCCATTGAGCCTGGTCAAACTTCTGGTGCTGCTATACCTACTATTGGTGCTTCTGTCGCTCCTGCTGCTACTGTAGAGGTCGAGGACCATTACAACGATGAGGTTGATCAAAATCAGAACTACGTGCAACCACCAGCACCACCACCGCCAGGTCGTCCTCATGCATATCATCGCAACGGTAGGGCTGCACCACCACCTGAGGTACATCACCATCTTCCTAAACTAAAATTGAATATTCCACCATTTGAGGGTAGATATGTTCCTGATATATATCTTACTTGGGAATTAGAAACTGAACAACGATTTACCTATTTACAATATCCTGAGGAGAGACGTGTTCCTGCTGCTGTTTGTGCTTTCACTTGCTTTGCATGTGTTTGGTGGTCTGAACATTGTAGATTATATCCCATTCCGGCTACTTGGGCTGCTTTGAAAACTGCTATGCGTACTCGTTGGGTTCCACCATACTATCAACGTGAATTACTTCAAAAATTGCAGCGCTTAAGACAAGGAAAAAATTCTGTAGAAGAATATTATCAGGAATTACAAACTGGCATGATTAGATGTGGTATTGTTGAGGAGAATGAAGCTATGCTTGCACGTTTTATGGGTGGACTAAATAGAGAGATTCAGACCATTCTAGAACATGAAGTGCAGGGTCGACAGGCATTGGCGCGAACTAACTTTTCTGCAGGTCGTTCTTCATCATGGACACCACGTGCATCCTCTACTTCCACTCCACCAGCACCTCCATCAGGTGCCACCTCCAGCCGTGATTCAAGAAAGCAGGCACAACCATCACTATCTGCCAAGAGCACACCTGCCGGGCCTGCGCAGAGCTCTTCTTCTTCCATCGCATCAACAAGGCACACAAGTGATATTATTTGTCGTCGTTGTAAGGGAAGAGGACATCTTGCGAGAGAATGCCAATCTCAGCGTGTGATGATTAGTACTGGGGATGGTGGGTATGAGTCCGCTAGTGACTATGATGAGGAGACCTTAGCTCTTATTACACGTGAAGAACACAGTGGAGATGATTCTAATCATGAGACGCAATACATGGCTCCTGAAGATGCTGGCAGGTATGAATGTTCAGTTGCTCAACGTGTTTTGAGTGTGCAGGTCACACAAGCTGAGCAAAATCAGAGGCATAATTTGTTCCATACAAAGGGAGTTGTGAAGGAACATTCTGTTCGCGTCATCATGGATGGAGGGAGCTGCAATAACTTGGGTAACATGGAGATGGTGGAGAAGCTATCTCTCACCACAAGACCACATCCACATCCTTACTACATCCAATGGTTCAACAATAGTGGCAAGGTTAAGGTAACACATACTGTTCGTGTGCATTTTAGTATCTTTACATATGCTGATTATGTTGATTGTGATGTGGTACCTATGCAAGCATGTTCCTTATTACTTGGTACACCATGGCAATTTGATAAAAATTATGTACACCATGGTAGAAACAATCAGTATACTCTTGTTCATAAGGATAAAAATATTACTTTGCTTCCTATGACTCCTGATTCCATTTTGAAAGATGATATTAATAGAGCTAATAAAGAAAAACAGGAGAAAATAAAAGTGAAAATCAGATTGTGGCAAAAGAATTTGAGCAACAAATGTAGCCTAATAATAAACCATCTAGTGTTGCTTCTGAAATTAAATTGAAAAGTGCATGTTTAATTGCCACCAAATGTGATATTGATGATTTAGATTTTAGCAAATCTGTTTACTATGCTTTTGTGTGCAAAGAGGCATTATTTTCATTCGAGGACGTGCCTTCCTCTTTGCCTCCTGCTATCACTAACATTTTGTAGGAGTTCGCTGACATTCCACAAGACGTGCCACCGGGATTACCACCTATTCGAGGGATTGAGCATCAAATTGACTTAATTCCAGGTGCATCATTACCCAACCGTGCACCATACCGTACCAGTCCAGAGGAGACGAAGGAGATTATGCGTCAAGTACAAGAACTGCTCGACAAAGGTTATATACGCGAACCCCTTAGTCCTTGTGCTGTTCCTATCCTTTTAGTGCCGAAAAAGGATGGTACGTCACGTATGTGTGTTGATTGTAGAGGCATTAATAATATTACTATTCGTTATCGTCATCCTATTCCTAGGCTAGATGATATGCTTGATGAATTGAGTGGCTCTACAATATTCTCCAAAGTTGATTTGCATAGTGGATACCATCAAGTTCGTATGAAATTGAGAGATGAATGGAAAACAACATTTAAAACTAGGTTTGGATTATATGAGTGGTTAGTCATGCCTTTTGGGTTAACTAATGCACCTAGTACTTTCACGAGGTTATGAACGAAGTTTTACGTGCTCCCATTGGACGATTTGTGGTAATTTACTTTGATGACATATTGATTTATAGCAAATCTTTGAGGAACATTTGGAACATTTACGTGCTGTTTTTATTGCTCTACGTGATGCACGTTTGTTTGGTAACCTTCGAAAGTGCACCTTTTGCACCGACCGAGTATCTTTTCTTGGCTATGTTGTTACTCCACAGGGAATTGAAGTTGATAAAGCCAAGATTGAAGCTATTGAGAGTTGGCCGCAGCCCAAAACGGTCACACAAGTGAGGAGTTTCCTTGGCCTCGTTGGTTTCTACACGCGTTTTGTGAGAGATTTCAGCACCATTGCTGCACCTCTCAACGAGCTTACAAAGAAGGGTGTGCCTTTTGTTTGGGGTACCGCACAGGAAGAAGCCTTCACGGTATTGAAAGATAAGTTGACACATGCTCCTTTACTCCAACTTCCTGATTTTAATAAGACTTTTGAGCTCGAATGTGATGCTAGTGGAATTGGATTAGGAGGTGTGTTATTACAAGATGTCAAACCTGTTGCATACTTTTCTGAAAAATTGAGTGGGCCTAGTCTGAACTATTCTACTTATGATAAAGAATTATATGCTCTTGTTCGGACCTTAGAAACATGGCAACATTATTTATGGCTCAAGGAATTTGTTATACATTCTGATCATGAATCTTTGAAACACATTAAAAGTCAAGCAAAACTGAACCGTAGACATGCTAAATGGGTTGAATTCATTGAGACTTTCCCTTATGTCATTAAACACAAGAAGGGTAAAGAAAATGTTATTGCTGATGCATTGTCTCGTCATTATACTATGCTTTCACAACTTGAGTTTAAAATATTTGGTTTGGAGACCATCAAAGATCAATATGTGCATGATGCTGAATTTAAAGATGTATTGCAGAATTGTAAGGAAGGGAGAACTTGGAACAAGTTCGTTCTTAACGATGGATTTGTGTTTCGTGCTAACAAGCTGTGCATTCCAGCTAGCTCCGTTCGTCTTTCGTTGTTGTAGGAGGCACATGGCGGAGGATTAATGGGACACTTTGGCGTCAAGAAGACGGAGGATATACTTGCTACACATTTCTTTTGGCCAAAGATGAGACGGGATGTTGAGCGTTTTGTTGCTCGCTGCACTACATGTCAAAAAGCTCAGTCACGACTCAATCCTCATGGTTTATATATGCCTTTGCCTGTACCTAGTGTTCCTTGGGAGGATATATCTACGGACTTTGTTTTAGGTTTACCTCGAACAAAGAAGGGGAGGGATAGCATATTTGTTGTCATGGATAGGTTCTCTCGAAAATGGCACACTTTATACCATGTCATAAAAGCGATGATGCTATTAATGTTGCTGATTTGTTCTTTCGTGAAATTATTCACTTGCATGATGTGCCAAATACTATTGTTTCAGATCGTGATACTAAATTTCTTAGCCACTTTTGGAGATGTTTATGGGCTAAGTTGGGGCCTAAGCTGCTTTTTAGTACTACTTGTCACCCGCAAACTGATGGACAAACTGAAGTAGTCAATAAAACACTGTCTACTATGCTTAGGGCTGTTTTGAAGAATAACAAGAAAATGTGGGAACAATGCTTACCTCATATTGAATTTGCTTATAATCATTCATTGCATTCTACTACTAAGATGTGCCCTTTTGAAATTGTGTATGGTTTCCTACCTCGTGCACCTATTGATTTGTTGCCTCTTCCATCTTCAGAGAAGGTTAATTTTGATGCTAAAGAACACGATGAATTGATTTTAAAAATGCATGAGTTAACTAAGGAAAACATTGAGCGTATGAATGCTAAATATAAACTTGTTGGAGATAAGGGTAGAAAACATGTTGTGTTTGCACCTGGAGATCTTGTCTGGTTACATTTGCGTAAGGATAGATTTTCTAATTTGCGCAAATCAAAGCTAGTGCCACGTGCTGATGGTCCTTTTAAGGTGTTAGAGAAAATAAATGATAATGCATATAAACTTGCGCTGCCTGCAGATTTTGGGGTTAGTCCCACTTTTAATATTGCAGATTTGAAGCCTTATTTGTGTGAGGATGATGAACTTTCATCGAGGACGACTTCATTTCAAGAAGGGGAGGATGATGAGGACATCAATACTATTGTTACACCCACATCCCCTGCTGCTATACATACTGGACCAATTACTAGAGCTCGCGCACGCCAATTGAATTATCAGGTACTTTGGTTTCTTGGTAACGATTCTAATGTTCATGAGAATATGATGCTGCCTAAATTGGATACATTTGTTTTTCTTACAAATGAAGGGCCTAGCTTGGACAAGAAAGATGAACCTTGGAGCAAGTTCAAGCATGGAGATGATGGCATGCGCAAGGGGAACAAGAACGGAGTTACAAGTGATGATTCCAGGACTCTGAAGCCACCATAATGACTGCATGAAGCATGGGACGAAATATACAAGATGCCACTTCATAAATTTCGTCGAGAGGCTATTCTAGGTGTTGCGTCACCTTATTATTGGGCCAGGCCCATGTATTTTCGAAGTACTTAAGTATAGGCTGTCTTTAGAGTCCGTATGTGTGGGGAAACAAGAGTTAGGGTTGGTTTCGGACCCCTCCACCAAGGGCCACGAAATTCCCCCTCTCTCCTCCATATATACAACCCTTAGGGAATCGTTTAGACTTTGGGTTTTGTTTAGATTAAAAGTTCGCCACAGCTGCAACTTCGCATACTTCATTTGTGTCCAACGACCAGACCAAGACGTCACAGAACCCCACCTTGATCAATAACGCTTTCATTTTATATTCGCAATATCCAGATTGCAATCTCAGTTTCTTGCTTGTTCTTCATTTGCTCGCAGGAAACAGACCCTCGTGGTCAGGTTGATCATGCTCCGGCGTGGTCAATAACCCCTCGGAAGTTGGTTTAGCGATTGCTAAGGCGCGACGTCTCGCACGTTCATAGTCGGATCGTCAAGGTCGACTCCCACAAAAACGATAGCCACCAACTCATCGAAACATCGGGACACCTTTGCCTTTATCAAGTGGTATCAGATTTCCTGGTTGCTCGGTGAGATTTTATAGTTTTTCGTAGTTTAGATCGAGCCTGTTCTTCACACCTACAGTCCAAAAAAAGCCAAAAAAATTAGGGTTAGTTCATCATATCGGAACCAATCTGAGCCTTTGCATAGTCTTTTCAGTATTTTGCTGTGTTGAATTTGCGGTTGCATCGTCGTGTCTAGTTGCTGGTCTTAGAGTCTAGTCTTTTAGAGTTTCGAGTTCTGGTCATAAGTTGTCACGCCGCCGCCGCACCATCATCATCGCCCCTGCCATTTACCACAACCGCTTATTCGCCACCAATCCGTCTCCATATACCATCACCAATCCGTATCCATATACCACCACCGCTGCCATATCCTACCATCATATATCCACCACCAATCCGAGTTCCTTTCATATTAGATTTGTCTTTGAGGTCCGTCTGCTTTCCGATTCATGTTTCCTTGCCTGAGTAGTTATAAAAAAAAAGAGTCTGGAGACCCCTGGGCAGTTTTTAGGCCAAAATTTTCACAGGCAAAAATATTTTTTTCCTATCCTATTTTTAGGCTTTTCTGAGTCTTTTGAGCCACGTGCCATCATAGTGATTTTTTTTGGCGCACTTGTGCTTTTCCCTTGTTTATGTGCAGCGCCGTGATTTTTGTTAGTGTTCTAGCCTCGCGTCTCTAGCACGGTCTAGCCTAGGACCAGCACAGTACCGTCGTTGAGCGTTTATTGAACTTTGCATCTCTGAATTGATTATTGCTGACTGATGAGGACATGACTACCTTGGATATGACCAAAAATATTGCATATATGCATATTTGTCAGGTGATTTCTAGTGCAAACTATTCAATAATCTATTTATGTTATCCAGAACAAAAATACTTCACACACTTTTGTGTTTTGTCTAATTGCAGGTGTATGGGACATTTGTACAATCCACATATGAAGATAAGGAAGAAAGAGATGTTTATTTGCTGTCCAAAAAGTTCTCTCACGTCACTTTTGGCCCAAGAGAAGATAGAGTCCAAGTCTCTCACGTTCTGGATTCAGATTCGGACTGCACAGACATACCTGACTCAAAATGCACACAAGTTTTTCATACGGACTCCGAATTGGGTGATTCTTTTTTTGTTGGAAACTAGATTTCGTGCACTTTCCAACCCAATTGGAATCACCTTCAAATTCGTCCGGAGCGTTGAGTTGTGGACGAAACAATCTGATGCTGCAGCAGAATCCGAGTCAAACTACAAGTCCAAAGGTGTTACATCACCTCCACTTGGGCCCATTGGCCTTGTACGACCTAGATTTAGTTTTAGGCTGCCTTGGGACGTCCTCCCACCTCCTTGGCCGCCACCCCTTGATCCTATATAAGTAGATCCATCTAGTAGCTTTTCCTTGGGATTTGTTTAGTTAAAAGTTAGCCAGTGCAACTTCGTGTACTTCGTTTGTGTCCAACGACCAGACCAAGACCGCTTACGGATCCCCACCATTATCAATACTTCATATATATTCGCAATATTCAGATTGCTTTATAATATTCTTGCTCGTTCTTCGATTGCTTGCAGGAATAGACCTTCGTGGTCAGGTTGATCATGCTCCAGCGTGGTCAATAACCTCTCGGAGTTGGTTTAGCGATTGCTAAGGCGCAACGTCGTGCACGTTTGTAGTCGGATCGTCAAAGTCGTCTCCACCAAATCGATAGTTATCATCTCATCGAAAGATCGGGACACCCTCGCCTCTATCAAGTGGTATCAGTTTTCAGGTTGCTCGGTGAGATTTTACAGTTTTTCATAG
Organism: Triticum dicoccoides; assembly: GCF_002162155.2. Taxonomy (NCBI): domain Eukaryota; kingdom Viridiplantae; phylum Streptophyta; class Magnoliopsida; order Poales; family Poaceae; genus Triticum; species Triticum dicoccoides. The sequence continues at coordinate 245,619 of NW_021205766.1, forward strand.
TTTAGATCGCATCTGTCATTCATACCTACAGTCCATGAAAAAGCCACAAAAAAGTTAAATCTGTTCATCCTTTATTCAAGCCAGTCTGAGCCTTTGCAATTTTCTATTCATTGCTTGCATAGTTGAATTATCGGTTGCATCGTCGTGTCAGTTGCTGGTCTTAGTGTCTAGTTCCTTTAGAGTTTCGAGTTCTGTTCACATTAGTCACGCCGCCGCTGCATCATTATCCGTTCCGCTGTCCACCATCCCATTTATTAATTTCCACCACGTGCTATGCACTGTTCATTGTCATAATCATAGTTGAGGTCATTCACATCTTCGCCTGATCCAATCTGCATCTTATCTAGTTTGTCTTGGAAAGAGGAAGAAAAAAAATATAGAGAAAAAAAAAGATAAAAAAAGGAAAGAAAAAGAGAGAGAAGAAAAAAAAGCGTGAGAAAAAAAAGAGAGAAGAAAAAAATTGGATCTATCTAGAATCAATCTCGTACCTGAATTCGGATTGGAATCTGTTTTGCGCACTGTTCAGTAAAACAGGTGTATCTTCCTCATACGAAGTCCGTTTTGGCTCCGTGAGTACTCAAATTGAAGATAGCGACGAGCCGCATCTAAATAGTTGCAGAAGCTAGTTCAATATTTGACATCTCAAAATTGGCTTCTAAATAGGTCTTTTTGCCCTCCGAAGTTCGTGAACACAACTTGTTCCAATTTTTGAGGCCAATTTTAGAATTCTTTGACTCCTCATATCAACTCAGAATTGAGTGATTCTTTTTGCATTGGAAAGCTTGAGTTAGTAGCATTCTTTGAAAGAATTTATCAGAAAATTGTCTCAAACTTTTCAAGAGGAAAGTTGGAGAGAGAGTTGTTGTATATCCTGCTTGGCAGTTGTTTTTCATCATAATCTTCACTGCCGTTGTGATCTTCACTTATATCTTGCTGTCAAGAGCTACTTAGTATCCTTCATAGATGCTAGTTGTGCTACGCCGTGACCTCATTAGTGTTCTAGGCTCGCGTCTCTAGTCCGGTCTAGCCTAGGACCAGCACAGTACCGTCGTTGAGCGTTTATTCAACATTGCATCTTTGAATTGATTATTGCTAATATTTTGCTACCATATATAGCCAACCCAGCTCCACATATTTCTACACCGTGTATACGTACGCTCCCCTGGCAATCGCTTTACTCAATATTCGGAGTTACTTGACACCGCTGGTTGCCGATCACCGCCTGCTGCATGGTAAGAACTTGTAAGACATTGATATTTGCTTTACTGTGAGCGTTTTACCACCACATCCTAGTAGTTATAGGAACATTATTTTTGGGTTTTGTTTCTTGTTCTACTAATCATGACAGGATCCAGAGTCAATTCATGGGCTTTGTCGATCGCGGGAGACGTGCCACCACCTTTGCAAATACCACAACCGTCACGAGAGGTGCACAAACATCCAAATGCACATGATCAGGTTAATGTATCTATACCACCATTTAATGGCCGTTTTAAACCTGCTTTATATATTGAATGGGAGTTCGACATAAACAATATATTTGCTTCCCATAATTTCAATGAACATAAAAAGGTTAAGGTTGCGGTTGGTTCTTTCACTGGTTATGCTTTGGTTTGGTGGAGTGAATATTGTCGGTTACACCCTGATTATATACCTACTACTTGGGATGATTTGAAACTTGCCATGCGACATACTTTCGTCCCTGCTTATTATACTCGTGACATGATTAAGAAGTTGCAACACTTAAAACAAGGTAGTGAAACTGTAACAAAATATTATGATGATTTACAAACTACCTTGTTGCATTCCTCTTTAGAAGAAAGTGAAGATGATTTTATGGATAGATTTTGGGGAGGATTAAACCGTGATATTCAAGAGATACTAATTCATGAAGAGTGTTATCCTATGGACCATTTGTTTCATCTTGCTTGCAAAGCTGAACAGGAAATAAAACGACGTGTTGGCCACGAGGAGAACAAGCGCACGGTGCACATTCCAAGAGTTGATATGATTGTTCCTTCAACTACTAGGCATACTATGACAACCACATCCGTTGTTATCAGGACTACATCACCTCCACCATGTGACACATCGCCCCCGAGAGTGGCTACATCATCTGAGTTGATCATAAGAGGTAATGACAAAGCCACATTTCAGATTAAGCAACGCCGAGGACGGCTTTATTTTCAAGAAGGGGAGGATGATGAGGACATGACTACCTTGGATATGACCAAAAATATTGCATATATGCATATTTGTCAGGTGATTTCTAGTGCAAACTATTCAATAATCTATTTATGTTATCCAGAACAAAAATACTTCACACACTTTTGTGTTTTGTCTAATTGCAGGTGTATGGGACATTTGTACAATCCACATATGAAGATAAGGAAGAAAGAGATGTTTATTTGCTGTCCAAAAAGTTCTCTCACGTCACTTTTGGCCCAAGAGAAGATAGAGTCCAAGTCTCTCACGTTCTGGATTCAGATTCGGACTGCACAGACATACCAGACTCAAAACGCACACAAGTTTTTCATACGGACTCCGAATTGGGTGATTCTTTTTTTGTTGGAAACTAGATTTCGTGCACTTTCCAACCCAATTGGAATCACCTTCAAATTCGTCCGGAGCGTTGAGTTGTGGACGAAACAATCTGATGCTGCAGCAGAATCCGAGTCAAACTACAAGTCCAAAGGTGTTACATCACCTCCACTTGGGCCCATTGGCCTTGTACGACCTAGATTTAGTTTTAGGCTGCCTTGGGACGTCCTCCCACCTCCTTGGCCGCCACCCCTTGATCCTATATAAGTATATCCATCTAGTAGCTTTTCCTTGGGATTTGTTTAGTTAAAAGTTAGCCAGTGCAACTTCGTGTACTTCGTTTGTGTCCAACGACCAGACCAAGACCGCTTACGGATCCCCACCATTATCAATACTTCATATATATTCGCAATATTCAGATTGCTTTATAATATTCTTGCTCGTTCTTCGATTGCTTGCAGGAATAGACCTTCGTGGTCAGGTTGATCATGCTCCAGCGTGGTCAATAACCTCTCGGAGTTGGTTTAGCGATTGCTAAGGTGCAACGTCGTGCACGTTTGTAGTCGGATCGTCAAAGTCGTCTCCACCAAATCGATAGTTATCATCTCATCGAAAGATCGGGACACCCTCGCCTCTATCACTGACCCTTTTTACTACCATATTATAAGGCTTCCTAGCTCCACATACATCTACGTCGTGCGTTTGACTCTCCCTGGTAATCGCTGTATCCAAGCTTTGAGAGTTTTGACTACGACGGTTGCCGATCACCGCCTGCTGCTGGGTAAGAACTGGTAAGAATTTGAGATTTGCTTGACGGATTTGTGACACTCCACCCCCGCCATTTTCTAGTAGTCTGTAGGATTATATTCTTGTGTGTTTCTATTGCTGCTAACCATGGCAGGATCACAACCCGACGTGATTGACTGGGTGAACATGATGAACAAAGAGTTACATGATAAGTTTCAGCAAATGATGAGTGGACAGGTGGAAGATGTGCTAAACAGATTTGAAGAGGCCATGGAGAAGATAGATGGCATTGAGAAGGCGTTCGAAACAAAGCTCGATAACAAGTTTAATGAATTGCTCGCGCGTCTTCCACCGCCCGCTGCACCTGTCGCACCTCTACAACAACAACAACAACATCGTCTTCCAAATCAAGTGGGACGAGCACAACGCGTTCCCACTGAGCCTGGTCAAACTTCTGGTGCTGCTATACCTACTGTTGGTGCTTCTGTCGCTCCTGCTGCTACTGCAGAGGTGGAGGACCATTACGAGGATGAGGGTGATCAAAATCAGAACTACGTGCAACCACCAGCACCACCACCACCAGGTCGTCCTCATGCATATCATCGCAACAGTAGGGCCGCACCACCACCTGAGGTACATGACCATCTTCCAAAACTAAAATTGAATATTCCACCATTTGAGGGTAGATATGTTCCTGATATATATCTTACTTGGGAATTAGAAACTGAACAACGATTTACCTGTTTACAATATCCTGAGGAGAGACGTGTTCCTGCTGCTGTTTGTGCTTTCACTAGCTTTGCATGTGTTTGGTGGTCTGAACATTGTAGATTATATCCCATTCCAGCTACTTGGGCTGCTTTGAAAACTGCTATGCGTACTCGTTGGGTTCCACCATATTATCAACGTGAATTACTTCAAAAATTGTAGCGCTTAAGACAAGGAAAAAAATTATGTAGAAGAATATTATCAGGAATTACAAACTGGCATGATTAAGTGTGGTATTGTGGAGGAGAATGAAGCTATGCTTGCACGTTTTATGGGTGGATTAAATAGAGAGATTCAGACCACTCTAAAGTATAAGGAGTATACTAATATCACTCGTTTATTCCATCTTGCTTGTAAAGGTGAACGTGAAGTGCAGGATCGACAGGCATTGGCGCGAACTAACTTTTCTGCAGGACGATCTTCATCATGGACACCACATGCATCCTCTACTTCCACTCCACCAGCACCTCCATCAGGTGCCACCTCCAGCCGTGATTCAAGAAAGCAGGCACAACCACCACTATCTGCCAAGAGCACACCTGTCGGGCCTGCGTAGAGCTCTTCTTCTTCCATGGCATCAACAGGGCACACAAGTGATATTATTTGTCGTTGTTGTAAGGGAAGAGGACATTTTGCGAGAGAATGCCAATCTCAGCGTGTGATGATTGCTACTGAGGATGGTGGGTATGAGTCCGCTAGTGACTATGATGAGGAGACCTTGGCTCTTATTACACGTGAAGAACATGATGGAGATGATTCTGATCATGAGATGCAATACATGGCTCCTGAAGAGGGTGACAGGTATGAATGTTTAGTTGCTCAACGTGTTTTGAGTGTGCAGGTCACACAAGCTGAGCAAAATCAGAGGCATAATTTGTTCCATACAAAGGGAGTTGTGAAGGAACGTTCTGTTCGCGTCATCATAGATGGAGGGAGCTGCAATAAATTGGATAGCATGGATATGGTGGAGAAGCTATCTCTCACCACAAGACACATCCAATGGTTCAACAATAGTGGCAAGGTTAAGGTAACACGTACTGTTTGTGTGCATTTTAGTATCTCTACATATGCTGATTATGTTGATTGTGATGTGGTACCTATGCAAGCATGTTCCTTATTACTTAGTAGACCATGGCAATTTGATAAAAATTCTGTACACCATGGTAGAAACAATCAGTATACTCTTGTTCATAAGGATAAAAATATTACTTTGCTTCCTATGACTCCTGATTCCATTTTGAAAGATGATATTAATAGAGCTAATAAAGAAAAACAGGAGAAAAATAAAAGTGAAAATCAGATTGTGGCAAAAGAATTTGAGCAACAAATGAAGCCTAATAATAAACCATCTACTGTTATTTCTGAAATTAAATTGAAAAGTGCATGTTTAATTGCCACCAAATCTGATATTGATGAGCTAGATTTTAGCAAATCTGTTTGCTATGCTTTTGTGTGCAAAGAGGCATTATTTTCATTCGAGGACGTGCCTTCCTCTTTGCCCCCTGCTGTCACTAACATTTTGAAGGAGTTCGCTGACGTCTTTCCACAAGACGTGCCACCGGGATTACCACCTATTCGAGGGATTGAGCATCAAATTGATTTAATTCCCGGTGCTTCACTACCCAACCGTGCACCATACCGTACCAATCCAGAGGAGACGAAGGAGATTATGCGTCATGTACAAGAACTGCTCGACAAAGGTTATATACGCGAATCCCTTAGTCCTTGTGTTGTTCCTATCATTTTAGTGCCGAAAAAGGATGGTACGTCGCGTATGTGCGTTGATTTTAGAGGCATTAATAATATTACTATTCGTTATCGTCATCCTATTCCTAGGCTAGATGATATGCTTGATGAATTGAGTGGCTCTACAATATTCTCCAAAGTTGATTTGCGTAGTGGATACCATCAAATTCGTATGAAATTGGGTGATGAATGGAAAACAGCATTTAAAACTAGGTTTGGATTATATGAGTGGTTAGTCACGCCTTTTTGGTTAACTAATGCACCTAGTACTTTCAGGAGGTTAATGAATGAAGTTTTACGTGCTTTCATTGGACGATTTGTGGTAGTTTACTTTGATGACATATTGATTTATAGCAAATCTTTGGAGGAACATTTGGAACATTTACGTGCTGTTTTTATTGCTCTACGTGATGCACGTTTGTTTGGAAACCTTGGAAAGTGCACCTTTTGCACCGACCGAGTATCTTTTCTTGGCTATGTTGTTACTCCACAGGGAATTGAAGTTGATAAAGCCAAGATTGAAGCTATTGAGAGTTGGTCGCAGCCCAAAACGGTCACACAAGTGAGGAGTTTCCTTGGCCTCGCTGGTTTCTATATGCGTTTTGTGAGAGATTTCAGCACCATTGCTGCACCTCTCAACGAGCTTACAAAGAAGGATGTGCCTTTTGTTTGGGGTACCACACAGGAAGAAGCCTTCGCGGTATTGAAAGATAAGTTGACACATGCTCCTTTACTCCAACTTCCTAATTTCAATAAGACTTTTGAGCTTGAATGTGATGCTAGTGGAATTGGATTAGGAGGTGTGTTATTACAAGATGGAAAACCTGTTGCATACTTTTCTGAAAAATTGAGTGGGCCTAGTCTGAGCTATTCTACTTATGATAAAGAATTATATGCTCTTGTTCGGACCTTAGAAACATGGCAACATTATTTATGGCCCAAGGAATTTGTTATACATTCTGATCATGAATCTTTGAAACACATTAAAAGTCAAGCAAAACTGAACTGTAGACATGCTAAATGGGTTGAATTCATTGAGACTTTCCCTTATGTCATTAAACACGAGAAGGGTAAAGAAAATGTTATTGCTGCTGCCTTGTCTCGTCGTTATACTATGCTTTCACAACTTGACTTTAAAATATTTGGTTTGGAGACCATCAAAGATTAACATGTTCATGATGCTGAATTTAAAGATGTATTGCAGAATTGTAAGGAAGGGAGAACTTGGAACAAGTTCGTTCTTAACGATGGATTTGTGTTTCGTGCTAACAAGCTATGCATTCCAGCTAGCTCCGTTCGTCTTTTGTTGTTGCAGGAGGCGCATGGAGGAGGATTAATGGGACACTTTGGCGTCAAGAAGACGGAGGATATACTTGCTACACATTTACTTTGGCCAAAGATGAGACGGGATGTTGAGCGTTTTGTTGCTCGCTGCACTACATGTCAAAGAGCTAAGTCACGACTCAATCCTCATGGTTTATATATGCCTTTGCCTGTACCTAATGTTCCTTGGGAGGATATATCTATGGACTTTGTTTTAGGTTTACCTCGAACAAAGAAGGGGAGGGATAGCATATTTGTTGTCGTGGATAGGTTCTCAAAAATGGCACACTTTATACCATGTCATAAAAGCGATGATGCTGTTAATGTTGCTGATTTGTTCTTTTGTGAAATTATTCGCTTGCATGGTGTGCCAAATACTATTGTTTCAGATCGTGATACTAAATTTCTTAGCCACTTTTGGAGATGTTTATGGGCTAAGTTGGGGACTAAGCTGCTTTTTAGTACTACTTGTCACCCCCAAACTGATGGACAAACTAAAGTAGTCAATAGAACACTGTCTACTATGCTTAGGTGATGAGGACATCAATACCATTGTTACACCCACAGCCCCTACTGTTACATATATTGGACCAATTACTAGAGCTCGCGCACGCCAATTAAATTACCAGGTACTTTCGTTTCTTGGTAATGATTCTAATGTTCATGAGATTATGATGCTGCCTAAATTGGATACATTTGTTTTGCTTACAAATGAAGGGCCTAGCTTGGAGAAGGATGAACATTGGAGCAAGAACACGCATGGAGTTGATGGCATGCGCAAGGGGATCAAGAACGGAGTTACAAGTGATGATTTCAGGACTTTGAAGCCGCCATAAGGAGTGCATGAAGCCTTGGACGAAATATACAAGATGCCACTTCATAATATTCGTCCAAAGGCTATTCTAGGTGCTGCGTCACCTTATTAATGGGCCAGGCCCATGTAATTTCGAAATACTTAAGTATAGGCTATTTTTAGAGTCCGTATGTGTGGGGAAACAAGAGTTAGGGTTGGTTTCGGACCCCACCCTCAAGGGCCACGAAATTCCCCCCTCTTCCTCCATATATACAGCCCTTAGGGCGTCGTTTAGACTTTGGGTTTTGTTTAGATTAAAAGTTCGCCATAGCTGCAACTTCGCGTACTTCGTTTGTGTCCAACGACCAGACCAAGACGTCACAGAACCCCACCTTGATCAATAAAGCTTTCATCTTACATTCGCAATATCCCGATTGCAATTTCAGTTTCTTGCTTGTTCTTCATTTGCTCGCAGGAAACAGACCCTCGTGGTCAGGTTGATCGTGCTCCGACGTGGTCAATAACCCTCGGAAGTTGGTTTAGCGATTGCTAAGGCGCGACGTCTCGCATGTTCATAGTCGGATCGTCAAGGTCGACTCCCGCAGAAAACGATAGCCACCATCTGATGAGGACATCAATACAATTGTTACACCCACAGCCCCTGCTGCTATACATACTGGACCAATTACTAGAGCTCGTGCACGCCAACTAAATTATCAGGTACTTTCGTTTCTTGGTAATGATTCTAATGTTCATGAGAATATGATGCTGCCTAAATTGGATACATTTGTTTTGCTTACAAATGAAGGGCCTAGCTTGGAGAAGGATGAACATTGGAGCAAGAACAAGCATGGAGATGATGGCATGCGCAAGGGGAACAAGAACGGAGTTACAAGTGATGATTTCAGGACTTTGAAGCCACCATAATGTGTGCATGAAGCCTTGGACGAAATATACAAGATGCCACTTCATAAATTTCGTCCCGAGGCTATTTTAGGTGCTGCGTCACCTTATTATTGGGCCAGGCCCATGTAATTTCGAAATACATAAGTATAGGCTATTTTTAGAGTCCGTATGTGTGGGAAAACAAGAGATAGGGTTGATTTCGGACCCCTCCACCAAGGGCCACGAAATTCCCCCCTCTTCCTCCATATATACAACCCTTAGGGCATCGTTTAGACTTTGGGTTTTGTTTAGCTTAAAAGTTCGCCATAGCTGCAACTTCACGTACTTCGTTTGTGTTCAACGACCAGACAAAGGCGTCACAGAACCCCACCTTGATCAATAAAGCTTTCATCTTATATTCGCAATATCCAGATTGCAATCTTAGTTTCTTGCTTGTTCTTCGTTTGCTCGCAGGAAACAGACCCTCGTGGTCAGGTTGATCGTGCTCCGGCGTGGTCAATAACCTCTCGGAGTTGGTTTAGCGATTGCTAAGGCGCGACGTCCTCGCACGTTCGTAGTCGGATCGTCAAAGTAGACTTCCACCAAAGCGATATCCATCATCTCATCGAAAGACGGGACACCTCCGCCGTTGTTGCAGGAGGCGCATGGAGGAGGATTAATGGGACACTTTGGCGTGAAGAAGACGGAGGACGTACTTGCTACACATTTCTTTTGGCCAAAGATGAGACGGGATGTTGAGCGTTTTATTGCTCGCTGCACTACATGTCAAAAAGCTAAGTAACGACTCAATCCTCATGGTTTATATATGCCTTTGCCTGTACCTAGTGTTCCTTGGGAGGATATATCTATGGACTTTGTTTTAGGTTTACCTCGAACAAAGAAGGGGAGGGATAGCATATTTGTTGTCGTGGATAGATTCTCGAAAATGGCACACTTTATACCATGTCATAAAAGCAATGATGCTGTTAATGTTGCTGATTTGTTCTTTCGTGAAATTATTCGCTTGCATGGTGTGCCAAATACTATTGTTTCAGATCGTGATACTAAATTTCTTAGCCACTTTTGGAGATGTTTATGGGCTAAGTTGGGGACTAAACTGCTTTTTAGTACTACTTGTCACCCCCAAACTGATGGACAAACTGAAGTAGTCAATAGAACGTTGTCTACTATGCTTAGGGCTGTTTTGAAGAATAATAAGAAAATGTGGGAGGAATGCTTGCCTCATATTGAATTTGCTTATAATCGTTCATTGCATTCTACTACTAAGATGTGCCCTTTTGAAGTTGTGTATGGTTTCCTACCTCGTGCACCTATTGATTTGTTGCCTCTTCCATCTTCGGAGAAGGTTAATTTTGATGCTAAACCACGTGCTGAATTGATTTTAAAAATGCATGAGTTAACTAAGGAAAACATTGAGCGTATGAATGCTAAATATAAACTTGCTGGAGATAAGGGTAGAAAACATGTTGTGTTTGCACCTGGAGATCTTGTTTGGTTACATTTGCGTAAGGATAGATTTCCTGATTTGCGCAAATCAAAGCTAATGCCACGTGCTGATGGTCCCTTTAAGGTGTTAGAGAAAATAAATGATAATGCATATAAACTTGAGTTGCCTGCAGATTTTGGGGTTAGTCCCACTTTTAACATTGCAGATTTGAAGCATTATGTGGGTGAGGAAGATGAACTTCCGTCGAGGACGACTTCATTTCAAGAAGGGGAGGATGATGAGGACATCAATACAATTGTTACACCCACAGGCCCTGCTGCTATACATACTGGACCAATTACTAGAGCTCGTGCACGCCAACTAAATTATCAGGTACTTTCGTTTCTTGGTAATGATTCTAATGTTCATGAGAATATGATGCTGCCTAAATTGGATACATTTGTTTTGCTTACAAATGAAGGGCCTAGCTTGGAGAAGGATGAACATTGGAGCAAGAACAAGCATGGAGATGATGGCATGCGCAAGGGGAACAAGAACGGAGTTACAAGTGATGATTTCAGGACTTTGAAGCCACCATAATGTGTGCATGAAGTCTTGGACGAAATATACAAGATGCCACTTCATAAATTTCGTCCCGAGGCTATTTTAGGTGCTGCGTCACCTTATTATTGGGCCAGGCCCATGTAATTTCGAAATACATAAGTATAGGCTATTTTTAGAGTCCGTATGTGTGGGGAAACAAGAGATAGGGTTGATTTCGGACCCCTCCACCAAGGGCCACGAAATCCACCCCCTCTTCCTCCATATATACAGCCCTTAGGGCATCGTTTAGACCTTGGGATTTGTTTAGTTAAAAGTTAGCCATTGCAACTTCGTGTACTTCGTTTGTGTCCAACGACCAGACCAAGACCGCTTACGGATCCCCACCTTTATCAATACTTCATATATACTCGCAATATTCAGATTGCTTTTATCATATTCTTGCTTGTTCTTCGATTGCTTGCAGGAATAGACCTTCGTGGTCAGGTTGATTGTGCTCCGGCGTGGTCAATAACCTCTCGGAGTTGGTTTAGCGATTGCTAAGGCGCGACGTCCTCGCACGTCCGTAGTCGGATCGTCAAAGTCGACTTCCACCAAAGCGAAATCCACCATCTCATCGAAAGACGGGACACCATTGCCTCTATCACCATCTCATCGAAACATCGGGACACCTTAGCCTCTATCAAGTGGTATCAGATTTCCAGGTTGCTCGGTGAGATTTTACAGTTTTTCGTAGATTAGATCGAGTCTATTCTTCATACCTACAGTCCACGAAAAAGCCAAAAAAAATTTAGGGTTAGTTCATCATATCCGAACCAATCTGAGCCTTTGCATAATCTTTTTAGGGTTTTTGCTTTGTTGAATTTGCGGTTGCATCGTCGTGTCAAGTTGCTGGTCTTAGAGTCTAGTCTTTTAGAGTTTCGAGTTCTGGTCATAAGTTGTCACGCCGCCGCCGCACCATCATCATCGCCCATCTACCACTTTTGCTTATCCGCCACCGCTCTGAATCCATATCCATATACCACCACCAATCCGTATCCATATACCACCACCAATCTGTATCCATATACCACCACGGCTACCATATACCACCACCGCTGCCATATACCACAACCATATATCCACCACCAATCCGAGTTCTTCTCATATTAGGTTTGTTCTTGAGATCAATCTAAATTCTGATTCGTGTTTCCTTGCCTGCGTAGGTCCCGAAAAAAAAGAGTCTGGAGACCCCCGGGCAGTTTCTAGGCCAAAATTTTCACGGGCAAATTTTTTCCCTATCCTATTTTTAGGCTTTTCTGAGTCTTTTGAGCCACGTGCCATCATAGTGATTTTTTGTCGCACTTTTTCGTCGTCGCTGCCCTGATTTCCAAAAAAAAAGTGAAAAAAAAATTTCGTGCCCATCCTATCAGTTTGACGAGGGAAGAGTTTTGAGACACTCGCCATTATAGTGATTTTTCGCAAAAAAAAGAGGAGCGCAAAAAAAAAGGAGCACAAAAAAAAGAGCGAAAAAAAGAGTTCCAGAGTGTGCTTTTCCCTTATTTACGTGCAGCGCCGTGATTTTGTTAGTGTTCTAGGCTCGCGTCTCTAGCACGGTCTAGCCTAGGACCAGCACAGTACCGTCGTTGAGCGTTTATTCAACTTTGCATCTCTGAATTGATTATTGCTAACCCTTTTTGCTACCATACTATAAGCCTTCCCAGCTCCACATACATCTACGTCGTGCGTTTGACTCTTGATAGAGGCAAAGGTGTCCCGTCTTTCGATGAGATGATGGATATCGCTTTGGTGGCAGTCGACTTTGACGATCCGACTACGAACGTGCGAGGACGTCGCGCCTTAGCAATCGCTAAACCAACTCTGAGAGGTTATTGACCACGCCGGAGCACGATCAACCTGACCACGAGGGTCTGTTTCCTGCGAGCAAACGAAGAACAAGCAAGAAACTGAGATTGCAATCTGGATATTGCGAATATAAGATGAAAGCTTTATTGATCTAGGTGGAGTTCTGTGACGCCTTTGTCTGGTCGTTGAACACAAACGAAGTACGCGAAGTTGCAGCTATGGCGAACTTTTAATCTAAACAAAACCCAAAGTCTAAACGATGCCCTAAGGGCTGTATATATGGAGGAAGAGGGGGGGAATTTCGTGGCCCTTGGTGGAGGGGTCCGAAATCAACCCTATCTCTTGTTTCCCCACACATACGGACTCTAAAAATAGCTAATACTTATGTATTTCGAAATTACATGGGCCTGGCCCAATAAGAAGGTGACGCAGCACCTAAAATAGCCTCAGGACGAAATTTATGAAGTGGCATCTTGTATATTTCGTCCAAGGCTTCATGCACCCATTATGGTGGCTTCAAAGTCCTGAAATCATCACTTGTAACTCCGTTCTTGTTCTTGCTCCAATGTTCATCCTTTTCCAAGCTAGGCCCTTCATTTGTAAGCAAAACAAATGCATCCAATTTAGGCAGCATCATATTCTCATGAACATTAGAATCATTACCAAGAAACGAAAGTACCTGGTAATTTAGTTGGCGTGCACGAGCTCTAGTAATTGGTCCAGTATGTATAGCAGCAGGGGCTGTGGGTGTAACAGTTGTATTGATGTCCTCATCATCCTCCCCTTCTTGAAATGAAGTCGTCCTCGACGGAAGTTCATCTTCCTCACCCAAATAAGGCTTCAAATCTGCAATGTTAAAAGTGGGACTAACCCCAAAATCTGCAGGCAGCTCAAGTTTATATGCATTATCATTTATTTTCTCTAACACCTTAAAGGGACCATCAGCACGTGGCATTAACTTTGATTTGCGCAAATCAGGAAATCTATCCTTACGCAAATGTAACCAAACAAGATCTCCAGGTGCAAACACAACATGTTTTCTACCCTTATCTCCAGCAAGTTTATATTTAGCATTCATACGCTCAATGTTTTCCTTAGTTAACTTATGCATTTTTTAAAATCAATTCAGCACGTTGTTTAGCATCAAAATTAACCTTCTCCGAAGATGGAAGAGGCAACAAATCAATAGGTGCACGAGGTAGGAAACCATACACAACTTCAAAAGGGCACATCTTAGTAGTAGAATGCAATGAACGATTATAAGCAAATTCAATATGAGGCAAGCATTCCTCCCACATTTTCTTATTATTCTTCAAAACAGCCCTAAGCATAGTAGACAACGTTCTATTGACTACTTCGGTTTGTCCATCAGTTTGGGGGTGACAAGTAGTACTAAAAAGCAGTTTAGTCCCCAACTTAGCCCATAAACATCTCCAAAAGTGGCTAAGAAATTTAGTATCACGATCTGAAACAATAGTATTTGGCACACCATGCAAGCGAATAATTTCACGAAAGAATAAATCAGCAACATCAACAGCATCATCGCTTTTATGACATGGCATAAAGTGTGCCATTTTCGAGAATCTATCCATGACAACAAATATGCTATCCCTCCCCTTCTTTGTTCGAGGTAAACCTAAGACAAAGTCCATAGATATATGCTCCCAAGGAACACTAGGTACAGGCAAAGGCATATATAAACCATGAGGATTGAGTCGTGACTTAGCTTTTTGACATGTAGTGCAGCGAGCAATAAAACGCTCAACATCCCGTCTCATCTTTGGCCAAAAGAAATGTGTAGCAAGTACGTCCTCCGTCTTCTTCACGCCAAAGTGTCCCATTAATCCTCCTCCATGCGCCTCCTGCAACAACAAAAGACGAACGGAGCTACCTGGAATGCATAGCTTGTTAGCACGAAACACAAATCCATCGTTAACAACAAACTTGTTCCACATTCTTCCTTCTTTACAATTCTGCATTACATCTTTAAAATCAGCATCATGCACATATTGATCTTTGATGGTCTCCAAACCAAATATTTTGAAGTCAAGTTGTGAAAGCATAGTATAGCGACGAGACAATGCATCAGCAATAACATTTTCTTTTCCCTTCTTGTGTTTAATGACATAAGGGAAAGTCTCAATGAATTCAACCCATTTAGCATGTCTACGATTCAGTTTAGCTTGACTTTTAATATGTTTAAAAGATTCATGATCAGAATGTATAACAAATTCTTTGGGCCATAAATAATGTTGCCATGTTTCTAAAGTCCGAACAAGAGCATATAATTCTTTATCATAAGTAGAATAATTCAGACTACGCCCACTCAATTTTTCAGAAAAGTATGCAACAGGTTTGCCATCTTGTAATAACACACCTCCTAATCCAATTCCACTAGCATCACATTCAAGCTCAAAAGTCTTATTAAAATCAGGAAGTTGGAGTAAAGGAGCATGTGTCAACTTATCTTTCAATACCGTGAAGGCTTCTTCCTGTGCGGTACCCCAAAGAAAAGGCACATCTTTCTTTGTAAGCTCATTGAGAGGTGCAGCAATGGTGCTGAAATCTCTCACAAAACGCCTATAGAATCCAGCGAGGCCAAGAAAACTCCTCACTTGTGTGACCGTTTTGGGCTGCGGCCAACTCTCAATAGCTTCAATCTTGGCTTTATCAACTTCAATTCCCTGTGGAGTAACAACATAGCCAAGAAAAGATACTCGGTCAGTGCAAAAGGTGCACTTCCCAAGGTTACCAAACAAACGTGCATCACGTAGAGCAATAAAAATAGCACGTAAATGTTCCAAATGTTCTTCCAAAGATCTGCTATAAATCAATATGTCATCAAAGTAAACTACCACAAATCGTCCAATGAAAGCACGTAAAACTTCGTTCATTAATCTCATGAAAGTACTAGGTGCATTAGTTAACCCAAAAGGCATGACTAACCACTCATATAATCCAAACTTAGTTTTAAATGCTGTTTTCCATTCATCTCCCAATTTCATACGAATTTGATGGTAGCCACCACGCAAATCAACTTTGGAGAATATTGTAGAGCCACTCAATTCATCAAGCATATCATCTAGCCTAGGAATAGGATGACGATAACGAATAGTAATATTATTAATGCCTCTACAATCAACACACATACGTGATGTACCATCCTTTTTCGGCACTAGAATAATAGGAACAGCACAAGGACTAAGGGATTCGCGTATATAACCTTTGTCGAGAAGCTCTTGTACTTGACGGATAATCTCCTTCGTCTCCTCTGGATTGGTACGGTATGGTGCACGGTTTGGCAGTGAAGCACCGGGAATTAAGTCAATCTGATGCTCAATCCCTCGAATAGGCGGTAATCCCGGTGGCACGTCTTGTGGAAAAACGTCAGCGAACTCCTGCAAAATGTTAGTGACAGTAGGAGGCAAAGAGGAAGGCACGTCCTCGAATGAAAATAATGCCTCTTTGCACACAAAAGCATAGCAAACAGATTTGCTGAAATCTAGCTCATCAATATCAGATTTGGTGGCAAATAAACATGCACTTTTCAATTTAATTTCAGAAGCAACACTAGATGGTTTATTATTAGGCTTCATTTGTTGCTCAAATTCTTTTGCCACAATCTGATTTTCACTCTTTGATGAGGACATCAACACAATTGTTACACCCACAGCCCCTGCTGCTATACATACTGGACCAATTACTAGAGCTCGTGCACGCCAACTAAATTATCAGGTACTTTCGTTTCTTGGTAATGATTCTAATGTTCATGAGAATATGATGCTGCCTAAATTGGATACATTTGTTTTGCTTACAAATGAAGGGCCTAGCTTGGAGAAGGATGAACATTGGAGCAAGAACAAGAACGGAGTTACAAGTGATGATTTCAGGACTTTGAAGCCACCATAATGTGTGCATGAAGCCTTGGACGAAATATACAAGATGCCACTTCATAAATTTCGTCCCGAGGCTATTTTAGGTGCTGCGTCACCTTATTATTGGGCCAGGCCCATGTAATTTCGAAATACATAAGTATAGGCTATTTTTAGAGTCCGTATGTGTGGGGAAACAAGAGATAGGGTTGATTTCGGACCCCTCCACCAAGGGCCACGATATTCCCCCCTCTTCCTCCATATATACAGCCCTTAGGGCATCGTTTAGACTTTGGGTTTTGTTTAGATTAAAAGTTCGCCATAGCTGCAACTTCGCGTACTTCGTTTGTGTTCAACGACCAGACAAAGGCGTCACAGAACCCCACCTTGATCAATAAAGCTTTCATCTTATATTCGCAATATCCAGATTGCAATCTTAGTTTCTTGCTTGTTCTTCGTTTGCTCGCAGGAAACAGACCCTCGTGGTCAGGTTGATCGTGCTCCGGCGTGGTCAATAACCTCTCGGAGTTGGTTTAGCGATTGCTAAGGCGCGACGTCCTCGCACGTTCGTAGTCGGATCGTCAAAGTCGACTTCCACCAAAGCGAAATCCACCATCTCATCGAAAGACGGGACACCTTTGCCTCTATCAAATATTTTGAAGTCAAGTTGTGAAAGCATAGTATAGCGACGAGACAATGCATCAGCAATAACATTTTCTTTTCCCTTCTTGTGTTTAATGACATAAGGGAAAGTCTCAATGAATTCAACCCATTTAGCATGTCTACGATTCAGTTTAGCTTGACTTTTAATATGTTTCAAAGATTCATGATCAGAATGTATAACAAATTCTTTGGGCCATAAATAATGTTGCCATGTTTCTAAAGTCCGAACAAGAGCATATAATTCTTTATCATAAGTAGAATAATTCAGACTAGGCCCACTCAATTTTTCAGAAAAGTATGCAACAGGTTTGCCATCTTGTAATAACACACCTCCTAATCCAATTCCACTAGCATCACATTCAAGCTCAAAAGTCTTATTAAAATCAGGAAGTTGGAGTAAAGGAGCATGTGTCAACTTATCTTTCAATACCGTGAAGGCTTCTTCCTGTGCGGTACCCCAAAGAAAAGGCACATCTTTCTTTGTAAGCTCATTGAGAGGGGCAGCAATGGTGCTGAAATCTCTCACAAAACGCCTATAGAATCCAGCGAGGCCAAGAAAACTCCTCACTTGTGTGACCGTTTTGGGCTGCGGCCAACTCTCAATAGCTTCAATCTTGGCTTTATCAACTTCAATTCCCTGTGGAGTAACAACATAGCCAAGAAAAGATACTCGGTCAGTGCAAAAGGTGCACTTCCCAAGGTTACCAAACAAACGTGCATCACGTAGAGCAATAAAAATAGCACGTAAATGTTCCAAATGTTCTTCCAAAGATCTGCTATAAATCAATATGTCATCAAAGTAAACTACCACAAATCGTCCAATGAAAGCACGTAAAACTTCGTTCATTAATCTCATGAAAGTACTAGGTGCATTAGTTAACCCAAAAGGCATGACTAACCACTCATATAATCCAAACTTAGTTTTAAATGCTGTTTTCCATTCATCTCCCAATTTCATACGAATTTCATGGTAGCCACTACGCAAATCAACTTTGGAGAATATTGTAGAGCCACTCAATTCATCAAGCATATCATCTAGCCTAGGAATAGGATGACGATAACGAATAGTAATATTATTAATGCCTCTACAATCAACACAC
>NW_021205766.1:264930-285406 GCF_002162155.2 Triticum dicoccoides
TGCCATGGTCTACCAAGTAATAAGGAACATGCTTGCATAGGTATCACATCACAATCAACATAATCAGCATATGTAGAGATACTAAAATGCACACGAACAGTACGTGTTACCTTAACCTTGCCGCTGTTGTTGAACCATTGGATGTAGTAAGGATGTGGATGTGGTCTTGTGGTGAGAGAAAGCTTCTCCACCATCTCCATGCTAGCCAAGTTGTTGCAGCTCCCTCCGTCTATTATGACGCGCACAGAACGTTCCTTCACAACTCCCTTGGTATGGAACAAATTGTGCCTCTGATTTTGCTCAGCTTGTGTGACCTGCACACTCAAAACACGTTGAGCAACTAAACATTCATACCTGTCAGCGTCTTCAGGAGCCATGTATTGCGTCTCATGATCAGAATCATCTCCACCATGTTCTTCACGTGTAATAAGAGCCAAAGTCTCCTCATCATAGTCACTAGCGGACTCATATCCACCATCCGCGGTAGCAATCATCACACGCGGAGATTTGTATTCTCTCGTATAATGACCTCCTCCCTTACAACGACGACAAATAATATCACTTGTGTGCCCTGTTGATGCCATGGAAGAAGAAGAACTCCGTGCAGGCCCAGTAGGTGCGCTCTTGGCAGATAATGGTGGTTGTGCCTGTTTTCTTGTATCACGACTGGAGGAGGCACCTAATTGAGGTGCTGGTGCAGTTGAAGTAGAAGATGCACGCGGTGTCCATGATGAAGGTCGGCCTGCAGAAAAGTTAGTTCGCCCAATGCTTGTCGATCCTGCACTTCACGTTCAGCTTTACAAGCAAGATGGAATAAACGAGTGATATTAGTATACTCCTTATAGTCTAGAATGGTCTGAATCTCTCTATTTAATCCACCCAGAAAACGTGCAAGCATAGCTTCATGCTCCTCAACAATACCACATCTAATCATGCCAGTTTGTAATTCCTGATAATATTCTTCTACAGAATTTTTCCCTTGTCTTAAACGCTGCAATTTTTGAAGCAATTCACGTTGATAATATGGTGGAACCCAACGCGTATGCATAGCGGTTTTCAAAGCAGCCCAAGTAGTTGGAATAGGATATAATCTACAATGTTCAGACCACCATACACATGCAAAACTAGTGAAAGCACAAACAGCAGCAGCAACTCGTCTCTCCTCAGGATATTGTAAACATGTAAATCGTTGTTCAGTTTCTAACTCCCAAGTAAGATATATATCAGGAACATATGTACCCTCAAATGGTGGAATATTCAATTTCAGTTTAGGAATATGGACATCATCTCGTACCTGAGGTGGTGGTGCAGGCCTACCATTACGAATATATACCTGAGGTCGACCTGCTGGTGGTGGTGCAGGTGGCTGCACGTAGTGCTGATTTTGATCAACCTCATCCTCATAATCTCCCACATAATCATCCTCCTCCGCATCAGCAGCAGGAGCCACAGAAGTATCAACAGCAGCACCAACAGTTTGGCCAAACGCAAGAGGAACACGGCTCGCTCGGCGAAGTTCTGTTTCGCGACGTGGAGGTAGTCGTCGTTGTTGTTGTTGGAGAGGTGCGTTAGGTGCAGCGGGTGGTGGTGGTGGAAGACGCGCGAGCAATTCATTAAACTTGTTATCGAGCTTTGTTTCGAACGTCTTCTCCATGCCATCTATCTTCTCCATGGCCTCTTCAAATCTGCTTAGCACATCTTGCACCTGTCCACTCATCATTTGCTGAAATTTATCATGCAATTCCTTATTCGTCATGTTCTCCCAGTCAGTCTCGTCGGCTTGTGATCCTGGCATGGTTAGCAGCAATAGAAACACACAAGAATATGATCCCATAGACTACTAACAAGAGGTGGTGGTGGGTGTCACAAATCCGTCAAGCAAATCTCAAATTCTTACCAGTTCTTACCCAGCAGCAGGCGGTGATCGGCAACCGTTGTAGTCAAAAACTCTCAAAGCTTGGATAGAGCGATTACCAGGGAGAGTCAAACGCACGACGTAGATGTATGTGGAGCTGGGAAGGCTTATAATATGGTAGCAAAAAGGGTCAGCAATAATCAATTTAGAGATGCAAAGTTGAATAAACGCTCAACGACGGTACTGTGCTGGTCCTAGGCTAGACCGTGCTAGAGACGCGAGCCTAGAACACTAACAAAATCACGGCGCTGCACGTAAACAAGGGAAAAGCACACTCTGGAATTTTTTTTCGCTCTTTTTTTGCGCTGTTTTTTTTGCGCTGCTCTTTTTTTTTCGACTGCCCGGACCCAAAAACTGGAAACGGGTCAAGAAAAACTTCCTATAATGGCACCTGTCTCAAAACACTCAGAAACACCTAAAAATAGGATAGCCAGAATTTTTTTCGAAAAATGCGTTTTCGAAAAATTTTGGGCCTAAACGGAGGGTGGTTTCCGGACTCTCTTTTTTTCCGAAACCTACTCCGGCAAGGAAACACGAATCGGAAACTAGATGGATCCCGAAAACAAACCTAATAAGCAAGGAACTCGGATTGGTGGCGGATATATGGTGGTGGTATATGGCAGCGGTGGTGGTAGCAGTGGTAGTATATGGATATGGATCGGTGGTGGTATATGGACACGGATTCGTGGTGGTATATGGATACGGATTCGGAGCGGTGGTGGTAGATGGCAGGTGATGAGGACATCAATACAATTGTTACACCCACAGCCCCTGCTGCTATACATACTGGACCAATTACTAGAGCTCGTGCACGCCAACTAAATTACCAGGTACTTTCGTTTCTTGGTAATGATTCTAATGTTCATGAGAATATGATGCTGCCTAAATTGGATACATTTGTTTTGCTTACAAATGAAGGGCCTAGCTTGGAGAAGGATGAACATTGGAGCAAGAACAAGCATGGAGATGATGGCATGCGCAAGGGGAACAAGAACGGAGTTACAAGTGATGATTTCAGGACTTTGAAGCCACCATAATGGGTGCATGAAGCCTTGGACGAAATATACAAGATGCCACTTCATAAATTTCATCCCGAGGCTATTTTAGGTGCTGTGTCACCTTATTATTGGGCCAGGCCCATGTAATTTCGAAATACATAAGTATAGGCTATTTTTAGAGTCCGTATGTGTGGGGAAACAAGAGATAGGGTTGATTTCGGACCCCTCCACCAAGGGCCACGAAATTCCCCCCTCTTCCTCCATATATACAGCCCTTAGGGCATCTTTAGACTTTGGGTTTTGTTTAGATTAAAAGTTCGCCATAGTTGCAACTTCGCGTACTTCGTTTGTGTTCAACGACCAGACAAAGGCGTCACAGAACCCCACCTTGATCAATAAAGTTTTCATCTTATATTCGCAATATCCAGATTGCAATCTCAGTTTCTTGCTTGTTCTTCGTTTGCTCGCAGGAAACAGACCCTCGTGGTCAGGTTGATCGTGCTCCGGCGTGGTCAATAACCTCTCGGAGTTGGTTTAGCGATTGCTAAGGCGCGACGTCCTCGCACGTTTGTAGTCAGATCGTCAAAGTCGACTGCCACCAAAGCGATATCCATCATCTCATCGAAAGACGGGACACCTTTGCCTCTATCAGCAGGGGCGATGATGATGGTGCGGCGGCGGCGTGACAACTTATGACCAGAACTCGAAACTCTAAAAGACTAGACTCTAAGACCAGCAACTAGACCGACGATGCAACCGCAAATTCAGCAAAGCAAAACCCGAAAAAGATTATGCAAAGGCTCAGATTGGTTCGGATATGATGAACTAACCCTAATTTTTTTTGTGGCTTTTTCGTGGACTGTAGGTATGAAGAACAGACTCGATCTAAACTACGAAAAACTGTAAAATCTCACCGAGCAACCTGGAAATCTGATACCACTTGATAGAGGCAAAGGTGTCCCGTCTTTCGATGAGATGATGGATATCGCTTTGGTGGCAGTCGACTTTGACGATCCGACTACGAACGTGCGTGGACGTCGCGCCTTAGCAATCGCTAAACCAACTCCGAGAGGTTATTGACCACGCCGGAGCACGATCAACCTGACCACGAGGGTCTGTTTCCTGCGAGCAAACGAAGAACAAGCAAGAAACTAAGATTGCAATCTGGATATTGCGAATATAAGATGAAAGCTTTATTGATCAAGGTGGGTTCTGTGACGCCTTTGTCTGGTCGTTGAACACAAACGAAGTACGCGAAGTTGCAACTATGGCGAACTCTTAATCTAAACAAAACCCCAAAGTCTAAACGATGCCCTAAGGGCTGTATATATGGAGGAAGAGGGGGGAATTTCGTGGCCCTTGGTGGAGGGGTCCGAAATCAACCCTATACCTTGTTTCCCCACACATACGGACTCTAAAAATAGCCTATACTTATGTATTTCGAAATTACATGGGCCTGGCCCAATAATAAGGTGACGCAGCACCTAAAATAGCCTCGGGATGAAATTTATGAAGTGGCATCTTGTATATTTCGTCCAAGGCTTCATGCACCCATTATGGTGGCTTCAAAGTCCTGAAATCATCACTTGTAACTCCGTTCTTGTTCCCCTTGCGCATGCCATCATCTCCATGCTTGTTCTTGCTCCAATGTTCATCCTTCTCCAAGCTAGGCCCTTCATTTGTAAGCAAAACAAATGTATCCAATTTAGGCAGCATCATATTCTCATGAAGATTAGAATCATTACCAAGAAACGAAAGTACCTGGTAATTTAGTTGGCGTGCACGAGCTCTAGTAATTGGTCCAGTATGTATAGCAGCAGGGGCTGTGGGTGTAACAATTGTATTGATGTCCTCATCATGATGGATATCGCTTTGGTGGCAGTCGACTTTGACGATCCGACTACGAACGTGCGAGGACGTCGCGCCTTAGCAATCGCTAAACCAACTCCGAGAGGTTATTGACCACGCCGGAGCACGATCAACCTGACCACGAGGGTCTGTTTCCTGCGAGCAAACAAAGAACAAGCAAGAAACTGAGATTGCAATCTGGATATTGCGAATATAAGATGAAAGCTTTATTGATCAAGGTGGGGTTCTGTGACGCCTTTGTCTGGTCGTTGAACACAAACGAAGTACGCGAAGTTGCAGCTATGGCGAACTTTTAATCTAAACAAAACCCAAAGTCTAAACGATGCCCTAAGGGCTGTATATATGGAGGAAGAGCGGGGGAATTTCGTGGCCCTTGGTGGAGGGGTCCGAAATCAACCCTATCTCTTGTTTCCCCACACATACAGACTCTAAAAATAGCCTATACTTATGTATTTCGAAATTACATGGGCCTGGCCCAATAATAAGGTGACGCAGCACCTAAAATAGCCTCGGGACGAAATTTATGAAGTGGCATCTTGTATATTTCGTCCAAGGCTTCATGCACCCATTATGGTGGCTTCAAAGTCCTGAAATCATCACTTGTAACTCCGTTCTTGTTCTTGCTCCAATGTTCATCCTTCTCCAAGCTAGGCCCTTCATTTGTAAGCAAAACAAATGTATCCAATTTAGGCAGCATCATATTCTCATGAACATTAGAATCATTACCAAGAAACGAAAGTACCTGGTAATTTAGTTGGCGTGCACGAGCTCTAGTAATTGGTCCAGTATGTATAGCAGCAGGGGCTGTGGGTGTAACAATTGTATTGATGTCCTCATCGACTCTCCCTGGCAATCGCTCTATCCAAGTTTTTGAGAGTTTTGACTATAACGGTTGCCGATCACCGCCTGCTGCTGGGTAAGAACTGGTAAGAATTTGAGATTTGCTTGACGGATTTGTGACACCCGCCACCACCACCACTTGTTAGTAGTCTGTAGGATCATATTCTTGTGTGTTTCTATTGCTGCTAACCATGCCAGGATCACAAGCCGACGAGACTGACTGGGAGAACTTGACGAACAAGGAGCTTCATGATACGTTTCAGCAAATGATGAGTGTACAGGTGCAAGATGTGATAAACAGATTTGAAGAGGCCATGGAGAAGATAGATGGCATGGAGAAGACGTTTGAAACAAAGCTCGATAACAAGTTTGCTGAATTGCTTTCGCGTTTTCCACCACCACCACAGGCTGCTCCCGCCGCACCTCTACAACAACAGCAACAACATCGACTACCTCCATGTCGGGAAACAGCCCTCCGCCGAGCGAGCCGTGTCCCTCTTTAGTCGGGCCAAACTGCTGGTGCTGCTGTTGATACTTCTGTGGCTCCTACTGCTGATGTGGAGGAGGATGATTATGTGGGAGATTATGAGGATGAGGTTGATCAAAATCGGAACTACGTGCCACCACCAGCACAACAACCACCAGGTCGTCCACATGCAAATAATGGCAATGGTAGGGCTCACCCTCAGGTACGAGATCATGACCATCTCCCTAAACTAAAATTGAATATTCCACCATTTGAGGGTAGATATGTTCCTGATATATATCTTACTTGGGAGTTAGAAACTGAACAACGATTTACATGTTGCAATATCCCGAGGAGAGACGTGTTCCTGCTGCTGTTTGTGCATTCACTAGTTTTGCATGTGTTTGGTGGTCTGAGCATTGTAGATTATATCCTATTCCGGCTACTTGGGCTGCTTTGAAAACTGCTATGCGTACTCGTTGGGTTCCACCATATTATCAACGTGAATTACTTCAAAAATTGCAGCGCTTAAGACAGGGAAAAAATTCTGTAGAAGAATATTATCAGGAATTTCAAACTGGCATGATTAGATGTGGTATTGTTGAGGAGAATGAAGCTATGCTTGCACGTTTTATGGGTGGATTAAATAGAGAGATTCAGACGATTCTAGAGTATAAGGAGTATACTAATATCACTCGTTTATTCCATCTTGCTTGTAAAGCTGAACGTGAAGTGCAGGATCGACAGGCATTGGCGCGGACTAACTTTTCTGCAGGTCGACCTTCATCATGGACACCACGTGCATCATCTACTTCCACACGTTCTGCTACACCGGCGCCTCCGTCGGCTGCCACCTCCAACCGTGATACAATAAAGCAGGCACAATCACCACTATCTGCCAAGAGCACACCTTCTGGGCCTGCAAAGAGCTCTTCTTCATCCATGGCATCAACAGGGCAAACACATGATATTATTTCTCGACGTTGCAAGGGTGGAGGTCATTATGCGAGAGAATGCCCATCTAAGCGTGTGATGATTGTTACTGAGGATGGTGGGTATGAGTCCGCTAGTGACTATGATGAGGAGACTTTGGCTCTTATTACACGTGAAGAACACGGTGGAGACGATTCTGATCATGAGACACAATACATGGCTCCTGAAGATGCTGACAGGTATGAATGTTTAGTTGCTCAACGTGTTTTGAGTGTGCAGGTTACACAAGCTGAGCAAAATCAGAGGCATAATTTGTTCCATACAAAGGGAGTTGTGAAGGAACATTCTGTTCGCGTGATCATAGATGGAGGGAGCTGCAATAACTTGGCTAGCATGGAGATGGTGGAGAAGCTATCTCTCACCACAAGACCACATCCACATCCTTACTACATCCAATGGTTCAACAACAGCGGCAAGGTTAAGGTAACACGTACTGTTCGTGTCCATTTTAGTATCTCTACATATGCTGATTATGTTGATTGTGATGTGGTACCTATGCAAGCATGTTCCTTATTACTTGGTAGACCATGGCAATTTGATAAAAATTCTATACACCATGGCAGTAACAATCAGTATACTCTTGTTCATAACGATAAAAATATTACTTTGCTTCCTATGACTCCTGATTCCATTTTGAAAGATGATATTAATAGAGCTAATAAAGCAAAATAGGAGACAAATAAGAGTGAAAATCAGATTGTGGCAAAAGAATTTGAGCACCAAATGAAGCCTAATAATAAACCATCTACTGTTGTTTCTGAAATTAAATTGAAAAGTGCATGTTTATTTGCCACCAAATCTGATATTGATGAGCTAGATTTTAGCAAATCTGTTTGCTATGCTTTTGTGTGCAAAGAGGCATTATTTTCATTCGAGGACGTGCCTTCCTCTTTGCCCCCTGCTGTCACTAACATTTTGCAGGAGTTCGGACGTCTTTCCACAAGACGTGCCACAGGGATTACCACCTATTCGAGGGATTGAGCATCAAATTGACTTTATTCCCGGTGCTTCGCTACCCAACCGTGCACCATACCGTACCAATCCTGAGGAGACGAAGGAGATTATGCGTCAAGTACAAGAACTGCTCGACAAAGGTTATATACGCGAATCCCTTAGTCCTTTTGCTGTTCCTATCATTTTAGTGCCGAAAAAGGATGGTACGTCACGTATGTGCGTTGATTTTAGAGGCATTAATAATATTACCGATGAGGACATCAATACCATTGTTACACCCACAGCCCCTACTACTACATATACGGGACCAATTACTAGAGCTCGCGCACGCCAATTAAATTATCAGGTACTTCCGTTTCTTGGTAATGATTCTAATGTTCATGAGAATATGATGCTGGCTAAATTGGGTACATTTGTTTTGCTTACAAATGAAGGGCCTAGCTTGGAGAAGGATGAGCATTGGAGCAAGAACAAGCATGGAGATGATGCCATGCGCAAGGGGAACAAGAACGGAGTTACAAGTGATGATTTCGGGACTTTGAGGCCACCATAATGGGTGCATGAAGCCTTGGACGAAATATACAAGATGCCACTTCATAAATTTCGTCCCGAGGCTATTATAGGTGCTGCGTCACCTTTTTATTGGGCCAGGCCCATGTAATTTCGAAATACATAGGTATAGGCTATTTTTAGAGTCCGTATGTGTGGGGAAACAAGAGATAGGGTTGATTTCGGACCCCTCCTCCAAGGGCCACGAAATTCCCCCTCTCTTCCTCCATATATACAGCCCTTAGGGCACCGTTTAGACTTTGGGTTTTGTTTAGATTAAAAGTTCGCCATAGCTGCAACTTCGCGTACTTCGTTTGTGTTCAACGACCAGACAAAGGCGTCACAGAACCCCACCTTGATCAATAAAGCTTTCATCTTATATTCGCAATATCCAGATTGGAATCTTAGTTTCTTGCTTGTTCTTTGTTTGCTCGCAGGAAACATACCCTCGTGGTCAGGTTGATCGTGCTCCGGCGTGGTCAATAACCTCTCGGAGTTGGTTTAGCGATTGCTAAGGCGCGACGTCCTCGCACGTTCGTAGTCGGATCGTCAAAGTTGACTTCCACCAAAGTGATATCCATCATCTCATCGAAAGACGGGACACCTTTTCCTCTATCAAGTGGTATCAGATTTCCAGGTTGCTCGGTGAGATTTTACAGTTTTTCATAGTTTAGATCGAGTCTGTTCTTCATACCTATAGTCCACGAAAAAGCAAAAAAAAATTAGGGTTAGTTCATCCCATCCGAACCAATCTGAGCCTTGCATAATCTTTTCTGTATTTGCTTTGTTGAATTTGCGGTTGCATCGTCGTGTCCAGTTGCTGGTCTTAGCGTCTAGTCTTTTAGAGTTTCGAGTTCTGTTCACAGGTTGTCACATCGCCGCTGCCATATATCACCACCGCATCATCATCGTCGCTGTTGCCATATACCACCACCACATATTCACCGCCAATCCGAATCCATATACGCCACCACATATTCGCCGCCATCACGCCAATCCGAGTTCACTTGCAACATATATCCGCCACCTGTCCGTGTTCCACCAGATTCATCTTCGCCACCAGTCCGAGTTCCACCAGATTCATCTCCGCCACCGGTCCTAGTCCTAGTCCAGTAATTGTTGCATTATTCTCGATTTCCAGATCACGCGATACTCCGAGTCGTGACAGAGAAGGACTCCCCAATTTCCGAGCCATCCGCAGAAGAAAAATAGTTCCAATTTAAAAAAAAACTAAGTCTGGAAAATTCTGGCTAGGCAGTTTTTAGACCATTTGTAGACTTTTTCGAAAAAAATGTGTTGCGGAGCAAAAAAAAAAGAGGAAAAAAGTGCAAAAAAAAGAGAAAAAAAATTCAGAGTGTGCTCCTCCCTTGTTTACGTGCCGCGCCGTGATTTTGTTGGTGTTCTAGGCTCGCGTCTCTAGCACAGTCTAGCCTAGGACCAGCACAGTACCGTCATTGAGCGTTTATTCAACTTTGCATCTCTGAATTGATTATTGCTGACCCTTTTTGCTACCATATTATAAGCCTTCCCAGCTCCACATACATCTACGTCGTGCGTTTGACTCTCCCTGGTAATCGCTCTATCCAAGCTTTGAGAGTTTTGACTACAACGGTTGCCGATCACCGCCTGCTGCTGGGTAAGAACTGGTAAAAATTTGAGTTTTGCTTGACGGGTTTGTGACACCCACCACCACCACTTGTTCGTAGTCTGTAGGATCATATTCTTGTGTGTTTCTATTGCTGCTAACCATGACAGGATCACAAGCCGACGAGATTGACTGGGAGAATTTATCGAACAAGGAGCTTCATGATAAGTTTCAGCAAATGATGACTGAACAGGTGCAAGATGTGCTGAACAATTTTGAAGAGGCCATGGAGAAGATCACTGGCCTTGAGAAGACGTTTGAAACAAAGCTTGATAACAAGTTTAATGAATTGCTCGCGCGTCTTCCACCACCACCACCCGCTGCAGCTAACGCACCTCTCCAACAACAACAACAACGACTACCTCCACGTCGCGAAACAGACCTCCGCCGAGCAAGCCGTGTTCCTCTTGCGTTTGGCCAAACTGTTGGTGCTGCTGTTGATACTTCTGTGGCTCCTGCTGCTGATGCGGAGGAGGATGATTATGTGGGAGATTATGAGGATGAGGTTGATCAAAATCAGCACTACGTGCAGCCACCTGTACCACCACCAGCAGGTCGACCTCAGGTATATATTCGTAATGGTAGGCCTGCACCACCACCTCAGGTACGAGATGATGTCCATATTCCTAAACTGAAATTGAATATTCCACCATTTGAGGGTAGATATGTTCCTGATATATATCTTACTTGGGAGTTAGAAACTGAACAACGATTTACATGTTTACAATATCCTGAGGAGAGACGAGTTGCTGCTGTTGTTTGTGCTTTCACTAGTTTTGCATGTGTATGGTGGTCTGAACATTGTAGATTATGTCCTATTCCAACTACTTGGGCTGCTTTGAAAACTGCTATGCGTACGCGTTGGGTTCCACCATATTATCAACGTGAATTGCTTCAAAAATTGCAGCGTTTAAGACAAGGGAAAAATTCTATAGAGGAATATTATCAGGAATTACAAACTGGCATGATTAGATGTGGTATTGTTGAGGAGAATGAAGCTATGCTTGCACGTTTTCTGGGTGGATTAAATAGAGAGATTCATACCATTCTAGACTATAAGGAGTATACTAATATCACTCGTTTATTCCATCTTGCTTGTAAAGCTGAACGTGAAGTGCAGGATCGACAAGCATTGGGGCGAACTAACTTTTCTGCAGGCCGACCTTCATCATGGACACCACGTGCATCTTCTACTTCAACTGCGCCAGCACCTCAGTCACGTGCCTCCCCCAGTCGTGATACAAGAAAACAGGCACAACCACCATTATCTGCCAAGAGCGCACCTGCTGGGCCTGCACAGAGTTCTTCTTCTTCCATGGCATCAACAGGGCACACAAGTGATATTATTTGTCGTCGTTGTAAGGGAGGAGGTCATTATGCGAGAGAATGCAAATCTCCGCGTGTGATGATTGCTACCGCGGATGGTGGATATGAGTCCGCTAGTGACTATGATGAGGAGACTTTGGCTCTTATTACACGTGAAGAACATGGTGGAGACGATTCTGATCATGAGACGCAATACATGGCTCCTGAAGACGCTGACAGGTATGAATGTTTAGTTGCTCAACGTGTCTTGAGTGTGCAGATCACACAAGCTGAGCAAAATCAGAGGCACAATTTGTTCCATACCAAGGGAGTTGTGAAGGAACGTTCTGTGCGCGTCATCATAGACGGAGGGAGCTGCAACAACTTGGCTAGCATGGAGATGGTGGAGAAGCTTTCTCTCACCACAAGACCACATCCACATCCTTACTATATCCAATGGTTCAACAACAACGGCAAGGTTAAGGTAACACGTACTGTTCGTGTGCATTTTAGTATCTCTACATATGCTGATTATGTTGATTGTGATGTGGTACCTATGCAAGCATGTTCCTTATTACTTGGTAGACCATGGCAATTTGATAAAAATTCTGTACACCATGGTAGAAACAATCACTATACTCTTGTTCATAAGGATAAAAATATTACTTTGCTTCCTATGACTCCTGATTCCATTTTGAAAGATGATATTAATAGAGCTAATAAAGCAAAACAGGAGACGAATAAGAGTGAAAATCAGATTGTGGCAAAAGCATTTGAGCAACAAATGAAGCCTAATAATAAACCATCTAGTGTTGCTTCTGAAATTAAATTGAAAAGTGCATGTTTATTTGCCACCAAATTTGATATTGATGAGCTAGATTTCAGCAAATCTGTTTGCTATGCTTTTGTGTGCAAAGAGGCATTATTTTCATTCGAGGACGTGCCTTCCTCTTTGCCTCCTACTGTCACTAACATTTTGCAGGAGTTCGCTGACGTCTTTCCACAAGACGTGCCACCGGGATTACCGCCTATTCGAGGGATTGAGCATCAGATTGACTTAATTCCCGGTGCTTCACTGCCAAACCGTGCGCCATACCGTACCAATCCAGAGGAGACGAAGGAGATTATGCGTCAAGTACAAGAGCTTCTCGACAAAGGTTATATACGCGAATCCCTTAGCCCTTGTGCTGTTCCTATTATTCTAGTACCGAAAAAGGATGGTACATCATGTATGTGTGTTGATTGTAGAGGCATTAATAATATTACTATTCGTTATCGTCATCCTATTCCTAGGCTAGATGATATGCTTGATGAATTGAGTGGCTCTACAATATTCTCCAAAGTTGATTTGCGTAGTGGATACCATCAAATTCGTATGAAATTGGGAGATGAATGGAAAACAGCATTCAAAACTAAGTTTGGATTATATGAGTGGTTAGTCATGCCTTTTGGGTTAACTAATGCACCTAGTACTTTCATGAGATTAATGAACGAAGTTTTACGTGCTTTCATTGGACGATTTGTGGTAGTTTACTTTGATGACATATTGATTTATAGCAGATCTTTGGAAGAACATTTGGAACATTTACGTGTTGTTTTTATTGCTCTACGTGATGCACGTTTGTTTGGTAACCTTGGGAAGTGCACCTTTTGCACCGACCGAGTATCTTTTCTTGTCTATGTTGTTACTCCACAGGGAATTGAAGTTGATAAAGCCAAGATTGAAGCTATTGAGAGTTGGCCGCAACCCAAAACGGTCACACAAGTGAGGAGTTTTCTTGGCCTCGCTGGATTCTATAGGCGTTTTGTGAGAGATTTCAGCACCATTGCTGCACCTCTCAATGAGCTTACAAAGAAAGATGTGCCTTTTCTTTGGGGTACCGCACAGGAAGAAGCCTTCTCGGTATTGAAAGATAAGTTGACACATGCTCCTTTACTCCAACTTCCTGATTTTAATAAGACTTTTGAGCTTGAATGTGATGCTAGTGGAATTGGATTAGGCGGTGTGTTATTACAAGATGGCAAACCTGTTGCATACTTTTCTGAAAAATTGAGTGGGCCTAGTCTGAATTATTCTACTTATGATAAAGAATTATATGCTCTTGTTCGGACTTTAGAAACATGGCAACATTATTTATGGCCCAAAGAATTTGTTATACATTCTGATCATAAATCTTTGAAACATATTAAAAGTCAAGCTAAACTGAATCGTAGACATGCTAAATGGGTTGAATTAATTGAGACTTTTCCTTATGTCATTAAACACAAGAAGGGAAAAGAAAATGTTATTGCTGATGCATTGTCTCGCCGCTATACTATGCTTTCACAACTTGACTTCAAAATATTTGGTTTGGAGACCATCAAAGATCAATATGTGCATGATGCTGATTTTAAAGATGTAATGCAGAATTGTAAAGAAGGAAGAATGTGGAACAAGTTTGTTGTTAACGATGGATTTGTGTTTCGTGCTAACAAGCTATGCATTCCAGCTAGCTCCGTTCGTCTTTTGTTGTTGCAGGAGGCGCATGGAGGAGGATTAATGGGACACTTTGGCGTGAAGAAGACGGAGGACGTACTTGCTACACATTTCTTTTGGCCAAAGATGAGACGGGATGTTGAGCGTTTTATTGCTCGCTGCACTACATGTCAAAAAGCTAAGTCACGACTCAATCCTTATGGTTTATATATGCCTTTGCCTGTACCTAGTGTTCCTTGGGAGGATATATCTATGGACTTTGTTTTAGGTTTACCTCGAACAAAGAAGGGGAGGGGTAGCATATTTGTTGTCGTGGATAGATTATCGAAAATGGCACACTTTATACCATGTCATAAAAGTGATGATGCTGTTAATGTTGCTGATTTGTTCTTTCGTGAAATTATTCGCTTGCATGGTGTGCCAAATACTATTGTTTCAGATCGTGATACTAAATTTCTTAGCCACTTTTGGAGATGTTTATGGGCTAAGTTGGGGACTAAACTGCTTTTTAGTACTACTTGTCACCCCCAAACTGATGGCCAAACTGAAGTAGTCAATAGAACATTGTCTACTATGCTTAGGGCTGTTTTGAAGAGTAATAAGAAAATGTGGGAGGAATGCTTGCCTCATATTGAATTTGCTTATAATCGTTCATTGCATTCTACTACTAAGATGTGCCCTTTTGAAGTTGTGTATGGTTTCCTACCACGTGCACCTATTGATTTGTTGCCTCTTCCATCTTCGGAGAAGGTTAATTTTGATGCTAAACAACGTGCTGAATTGATTTTAAAAATGCATGAGTTAACTAAGGAAAACATTGAGCGTATGAATGCCAAATATAAACTTGCTGGAGATAAGGGTAGAAAACATGTTGTGTTTGCACCTGGAGATCTTGTTTGGTTACATTTGCGTAAGGATAGATTTCCTGATTTGCGCAAATCAAAGCTCATGCCACGGGCTGATGGTCCCTTTACGGTGTTAGAGAAAATAAATGATAATGCATATAAACTTGAGCTGCTTGCAGATTTTGGGGTTAGTCCCACTTTTAACATTGCAGATTTGAAGCCTTATTTGGGTGAGGAAGATGAGTTTCCGTCGAGGACGACTTCATTTCAAGAAGGGGAGGATGATGAGGACATCAATACCATTGTTACACCCACAGGCCCTGCTGCTATACGTACTGGACCAATTACTAGAGCTCGCGCACGCCAACTAAATTACCAGGTACTTTCGTTTCTTGGTAATGATTCTAATGTTCATGAGAATATGATGCTGCCTAAATTGGATACATTTGTTTTGCTTACAAATGAAGGGCCTAGCTTGGAGAAGGATGAACATTGGAGCAAGAACAAGCATGGAGATGATGGCATGCGCAAGGGGAACAAGAACGGAGTTACAAGTGATGATTTCAGGACTTTGAAGCCACCATAATGTGTGCATGAAGCCTTGGACGAAATATACAAGATACCACTTCATAAATTTCGTCCCGAGGCTATTTTAGGTGCTGCGTCACCTTATTATTGGGCCAGGCCCATGTAATTTCGAAATACATAAGTATAGGCTATTTTTAGAGTCCGTATGTGTGGGGAAACAAGAGATAGGGTTGATTTCGGACCCCTCCACCAAGGGCCACGAAATCCACCCCCTCTTCCTCCATATATACAGCCCTTAGGGCATCGTTTAGACCTTGGGTTTTGTTTAGATTAAAAGTTCGCCATAGCTGCAACTTCGCGTACTTCGTTTGTGTTCAACGACCAGACAAAGGCGTCACAGAACCCCACCTTGATCAATAAAGCTTTCATCTTATATTCGCAATATCCAGATTGCAATCTCAGTTTCTTGCTTGTTCTTCGTTTGCTCGCAGGAAACAGACCCTCGTGGTCAGGTTGATCGTGCTCCGGCATGGTCAATAACCTCTCGGAGTTGGTTTAGCGATTGCTAAGGCGCGACGTCCTCGCACGTTCGTAGTCGGATCGTCAAAGTCGACTTCCACCAAAGCGAAATCCACCATCTCATCGAAAGACGGGACACCTTTGCCTCTATCAGTTATATACGCGAATCCCTTAGTCCTTGTGCTGTTCCTATTATTCTAGTGCCGAAAAAGGATGGTACATCACGTATGTGTGTTGATTGTAGAGGCATTAATAATATTACTATTCGTTATCGTCATCCTATTCCTAGGCTAGATGATATGCTTGATGAATTGAGTGGCTCTACAATATTCTCCAAAGTTGATTTGCGTAGTGGATACCATCAAATTCGTATGAAATTGGGAGATGAATGGAAAACAGCATTCAAAACTAAGTTTGGATTATATGAGTGGTTAGTCATGCCTTTTGGGTTAACTAATGCACCTAGTACTTTCATGAGATTAATGAACGAAGTTTTACGTGCTTTCATTGGACGATTTGTGGTAGTTTACATTGATGACATATTGATTTATAGCAGATCTTTGGAAGAACATTTGGAACATTTACGTGCTGTTTTTATTGCTCTACGTGATGCACGTTTGTTTGGTAACCTTGGGAAGTGCACCTTTTGCACCGACCGAGTATCTTTTCTTGGCTATGTTGTTACTCCACAGGGAATTGAAGTTGATAAAGCCAAGATTGAAGCTATTGAGAGTTGGCCACAGCCCAAAACGGTCACACAAGTGAGGAGTTTTCTTGGCCTCGCTGGATTCTATAGGCATTTTGTGAGAGATTTCAGCACCATTGCTGCACCTCTCAATGAGCTTACAAAGAAAGATGTGCCTTTTCTTTGGGGTACCGCACAGGAAGAAGCCTTCTCGGTATTGAAAGATAAGTTGACACATGCTCCTTTACTCCAACTTCCTGATTTTAATAAGACTTTTGAGCTTGAATGTGATGCTAGTGGAATTGGATTAGGCGGTGTGTTATTACAAGATGGCAAACCTGTTGCATACTTTTCTGAAAAATTGAGTGGGCCTAGTCTGAATTATTCTACTTATGATAAAGAATTATATGCTCTTGTTCGGACTTTAGAAACATGGCAACATTATTTATGGCCCAAAGAATTTGTTATACATTCTGATCATGAATCTTTGAAACATATTAAAAGTCAAGCTAAACTGAATCGTAGACATGCTAAATGGGTTGAATTCATTGAGACTTTTCCTTATGTCATTAAACACAAGAAGGGAAAACAAAATGTTATTGCTGATGCATTGTCTCACCGCTATACTATGCTTTCACAACTTGACTTCAAAATATTTGGTTTGGAGACCATCAAAGATCAATATGTGCATGATGCTGATTTTAAAGATGTAATGCAAAATTGTAAAGAAGGAAGAATGTGGAACAAGTTTGTCGTTAATGATGGATTTGTGTTTCGTGCTAACAAGCTATGCATTCCAGCTAGCTCCGTTCGTCTTTTGTTGTTGCAGGAGGCGCATGGAGGAGGATTAATGGGACACTTTGGCGTGAAGAAGACGGAGGACGTACTTGCTACACATTTCTTTTGGCCAAAGATGAGACGGGATGTTGAGCGTTTTATTGCTCGATGCACTACATGTCAAAAAGCTAAGTCACGACTCAATCCTCATGGTTTATATATGCCTTTGCCTGTACCTAGTGTTCCTTGGGAGGATATATCTATGGACTTTGTTTTAGGTTTACCTCGAACAAAGAAGGGGAGGGATAGCATATTTGTTGTCGCGGATAGATTCTCGAAAATGGCACACTTTATACCATGTCATAAAAGCGATGATGCTGTTAATGTTGCTGATTTGTTCTTTCGTGAAATTATTCGCTTGCATGGTGTGCCAAATACTATTGTTTCAGATCGTGATACTAAATTTCTTAGCCACTTTTGGAGATGTTTATGGGCTAAGTTGGGGACTAAACTGCTTTTTAGTACTACTTGTCACCCCCAAACTGATGGACAAACTTAAGTAGTTAATAGAACGTTGTCTACTATGCTTAGGGCTGTTTTGAAGAATAATAAGAAAATGTGTGAGGAATTCTTGCCTCATAGTGAATTTGCTTATAATCGTTCATTGCATTCTACTACTAAGATGTGCCCTTTTGAAATTGTGTATGGTTTCCTACCTCGTGCACCTATTGATTTGTTGCCTCTTCCATCTTCAGAGAAGGTTAATTTTGATGCTAAAGAACGTTCTGAATTGATTTTAAAAATGCATGAGTTAACTAAGGAAAACATTGAGCGTATGAATGCTAAATATAAACTTGCTGGAGATAAGGGTAGAAAACATGTTGTGTTTGCGCCCGGAGATCTTGTTTGGTTACATTTGCGTAAAGATAGATTTCCTAATCTGCGCAAATCAAAGCTAATGCCACGTGCTGATGGTCCTTTTAAGGTGTTAGAGAAAATAAATGATAATGCATATAAACTTGAGCTACCTGTAGATTTTGGGGTTAGTCCCACTTTTAACATTGCAGATTTGAAGCCTTATTTGGGTGAGGAAGATGCGCTTCCGTCGAGGACGACTTCATTTCAAGAAGGGGAGGATGATGAGGACATCAATACCATTGTTACACCCACATCCCCTACTGTTACATATACTGGACCAATAATTAGAGCTCGCGCATGCCAATTAAATTACCAGGTACTTTCGTTTATTGGTAATGATTCTAATGTTCATGAGATTATGATGCTGCCTAAATTGGATACATTTGTTTTGCTTACAAATGAAGGGCCTAGCTTGGAGAAGGATGAACATTGGAGCAAGAACA
Organism: Triticum dicoccoides; assembly: GCF_002162155.2. Lineage (NCBI taxonomy): Eukaryota > Viridiplantae > Streptophyta > Magnoliopsida > Poales > Poaceae > Triticum > Triticum dicoccoides. Next base: position 283,656 of record NW_021205766.1, read on the forward strand.
CGCATGGAGTTGATGGCATGCGCAAGGAGATCAAGAACGGAGTTACAAGTGATGATTTCAGGACTTTGAAGCCGCCATAAGGAGTGCATGAAGCCTTGGACGAAATATACAAGATGCCACTTCATAATATTCGTCCATAGGCTATTCTAGGTGCTGCGTCACCTTATTAATGGGCCAGGCCCATGTAATTTCGAAATACTTAAGTATAGGCTATTTTTAGAGTCCGTATGTGTGGGGAAACAAGAGTTAGGGTTGGTTTCGGACCCCACCCTCAAGGGCCACGAAATTCCCCCCTCTTCCTCCATATATACAGCCCTTAGGGCGTCGTTTAGACTTTGGGTTTTGTTTAGATTAAAAGTTCGCCATAGCTGCAACTTCGCGTACTTCGTTTGTGTCCAACGACCAGACCAAGACGTCACAGAACCCCACCTTGATCAATAAAGCTTTCATCTTATATTTGCAATATCCCGATTGCAATCTCAGTTTCTTGCTTGTTCTTCGTTTGCTCGCAGGAAACAGACCCTCGTGGTCAGGTTGATTGATGAGGACATGACTACCTTGGATATGACCAAAAATATTGCATATATGCATATTTGTCAGGTGATTCTAGTGCAAACTATTCAATAATCTATTTATGTTATCCAGAACAAAAATACTTCACACACTTTTGTGTTTTGTCTAATTGCAGGTGTATGGGACATTTGTACAATCCACATATGAAGATAAGGAAGAAAGAGATGTTTATTTGCTGTCCAAAAAGTTCTCTCACGTCACTTTTGGCCCAAGAGAAGATAGAGTCCAAGTCTCTCACGTTCTGGATTCAGATTCGGACTGCACAGACATACCTGAGTCAAAACGCACACAAGTTTTTCATACGGACTCCGAATTGGGTGATTCTTTTTTTGTTGGAAACTAGATTTCGTGCACTTTTCAACCCAATTGGAATCACCTTCAAATTCGTCCGGAGCGTTGAGTTGTGGACGAAACAATCTGATGCTGCAGCAGAATCCGAGTCAAACTACAAGTCCAAAGGTGTTACATCACCTCCACTTGGGCCCATTGGCCTTGTACGACCTAGATTTAGTTTTAGGCTGCCTTGGGACGTCCTCCCACCTCCTTGGCCGCCACCCCTTGCTCCTATATAAGTAGATCCATCTAGTAGCTTTTCCTGGGGATTTATTTAGTTAAAAGTTAGCCAACGCAACTTCGTGTACTTCGTTTGTGTCCAACGACCAGACCAAGACCGCTTTCGGATCCCCACCTTTATCAATACTTCATACATATTTGCAATATTCAGATTGCTTTTATCTTATTCTTGCTCGTTCTTCGATTGCTTGCAGGAATAGACCTTCGTGGTCAGGTTGATCGTGCACCGGCGTGGTCAATAACCTCTGGAGATTGGTTTAGCGATTGCTAAGGCGCAACGTCGTGCACGTTTGTAGTCGGATCGTCAAAGTCGTCTCCACCAAATCGATAGTTACCATCTCATCGAAAGATCGGGACACCCCCGCCTCTATCATTGATCATGCTCCGGCGTGGTCAATAACCCTCGGAAGTTGGTTTAGCGATTGCTAAGGCGCGACGTCTCGCACGTTCGTAGTCGGATCGTCAAGGTCGACTCCCGTAGAAAACTATAGCCACCATCTCATCGACCAGATCAAGACCGCTTACGGATCCCCACCTGATAGAGGCAAAGGTGTCCCGTCTTTCGATGAGATGATGGATATCGCTTTGGTGGAAGTCGACTTTGA
>NW_021205766.1:286769-295860 GCF_002162155.2 Triticum dicoccoides
CAAAGTGTCCCATTAATCCTCCTCCATGCGCCTCCTGCAACAACAAAAGACGAACGGAGCTAGCTGGAATGCATAGCTTGTTAGCACGAAACACAAATCCATCGTTAACAACAAACTTGTTCCACATTCTTCCTTCTTTACAATTCTGCATTACATCTTTAAAATCAGCATCATGCACATATTGATCTTTGATGGTCTCCAAACCAAATATTTTGAAGTCAAGTTGTGAAAGCATAGTATAGCGACGAGACAATGCATCAGCAATAACATTTTCTTTTCCCTTCTTGTGTTTAATGACATAAGGGAAAGTCTCAATGAATTCAACCCATTTAGCATGTCTACGATTCAGTTTAGCTTGACTTTTAATATGTTTCAAAGATTCATGATCAGAATGTATAACAAATTCTTTGGGCCATAAATAATGTTGCCATGTTTCTAAAGTCCGAACAAGCGCATATAATTCTTTATCATAAGTAGAATAATTCAGACTAGGCCCACTCAATTTTTCAGAAAAGTATGCAACAGGTTTGCCATCTTGTAATAACACACCTCCTAATCCAATTCCACTAGCATCACATTCAAGCTCAAAAGTCTTATTAAAATCAGGAAGTTGGAGTAAAGGAGCATGTGTCAACTTATCTTTCAATACCGTGAAGGCTTCTTCCTGTGCAGTACCCCAAAGAAAAGGCACATCTTTCTTTGTAAGCTCATTGAGAGGTGCAGCAATGGTGCTGAAATCTCTCACAAAACGCCTATAGAATCCAGCGAGGCCAAGAAAACTCCTGACTTGTGTGACCGTTTTGGGCTGCGACCAACTCTCAATAGCTTCAATCTTGGCTTTATCAACTTCAATTCCCTGTGGAGTAACAACATAGCCGAGAAAAGATACTCGGTCGGTGCAAAAGGTGCACTTCCCAAGGTTACCAAACAAACGTGCATCACGTAGTGCAATAAAAACAGCACGTAAATGTTCCAAATGTTCTTCCAAAGATCTGCTATAAATCAATATGTCATCAAAGTAAACTACCACAAATCGTCCAATGAAAGCACGTAAAACTTCGTTCATTAATCTCATGAAAGTACTAGGTGCATTAGTTAACCCAAAAGGCATGACTAACCACTCATATAATCCAAACTTAGTTTTAAATGCTGTTTTCCATTCATCTCCCAATTTCATACGAATTTGATGGTAGCCACTACGCAAATCAACTTTGGAGAATATTGTAGAGCCACTCAATTCATCAAGCATATCATCTAGCCTAGGAATAGGATGACGATAACGAATAGTAATATTATTAATGCCTCTACAATCAACACACATACGTGATGTACCATCCTTTTTCGGCACTAGAATAATAGGAACAACACAAGGACTAAGGGATTCGCGTATATAACCTTTGTCGAGAAGCTCTTGTACTTCACGCATAATCTCCTTCGTCTCCTCTGGATTGGTACGGTATGGTGCACGGTTTGGTAGTGAAGCACCGGGAATTAAGTCAATCTGATGCTCAATCCCTCAAATAGGCGGTAATCCCGGTGGCACGTCTTGTGGAAAGACGTCAGCGAACTCCTGCAAAATGTTAGTGACAGCAGGAGGCAAAGAGGAAGGCACGTCCTCGAATGAAAATAATGCCTCTTTGCACACAAAAGCATAGCAAACAGATTTGCTGAAATCTAGCTCATCAATATCAGATTTGGTGGCAAATAAACATGCACTTTTCAATTTAATTTCAGAAGCAACACTAGATGGTTTATTATTAGGCTTCATTTGTTGCTCAAATTCTTTTGCCACAATCTGATTTTCACTCTTATTCGTCTCCTGTTTTGCTTTATTAGCTCTATTAATATCATCTTTCAAAATGGAATCAGGAGTCATAGGAAGCAAAGTAATATTTTTATCCTTATGAACAAGAGTATAGTGATTGTTTCTACCATGGTGTACAGAATTTTTATCAAATTGCCATGGTCTACCAAGTAATAAGGAACATGCTTGCATAGGTACCACATCACAATCAACATAATCAGCTGATAGAGGCGAGGGTGTCCCGATCTTTCGATGAGATGATAACTATCGATTTGGTGGAGACGACTTTGACGATCCGACTACAAATGTGCACGACGTTGCGCCTTAGCAATCGCTAAACCAATCTCCTGAGGTTACTGACGATGCCGGAAGCACGGTCAGCCTGACCACGAAGGTCTATTCCTGCAAGCAATCGAAGAACGAGCAAGAATATGATAAAGCAATCTGAATATTGCAAATATATATGAGGTATTGATAATGGTGGGGATCCGTAAGCGGTCTTGGTCTGGTCGTTGGACACAAACGAAGTACACGAAGTTGCAATGGCTAACTTTTAACTAAACAAATCCCAAGGAAAAGCTACTAGATGGATCTACTTATATAGGAGCAAGGGGTGGCGGCCAAGGAGGTGGGAGAACGTCCCAAGGCAGCCTAAAACTAAATCTAGGTCGTACAAGGCCAATGGGCCCAAGTGGAGGTGATGTAACACCTTTGGACTTGTAGTTTGACTCGGATTCTGCTGCAGCATTAGATTGTTTCGTCCACAACTCAACGCTCCGGACGAATTTGTAGGTGATTCCAATTGGATTGGAAAGTGCACGAAATCTAGTTTCCAACAAAAAAAGAATCACCCAATTCGGAGTCCGTGTGAAAAACTTGTGTGCGTTTTGAGTCAGGTGTGTCTGTGCAGTCCGAATCTGAATCCAGAACGTGAGAGACTTGGACTCTATCTTCTCTTGGGCCAAAAGTGACGTGAGAGAACTTTTTGGACAGCAAATAAACATCTCTTTCTTCCTTATCATCATATGTGGATTGTACAAATGTCCCATACACCTGCAATTAGACAAAACACAAAAGTGTGTGAAGTATTTTTGTTCTGGATAACATAAATAGATTATTGAATAGTTTGCACTAGAAATCACCTGACAAATATGCATATATACAATATTTTTGGTCATATCCAAGGTAGTCATGTCCTCATCATCCTCCCCTTCTTGAAAATAAAGCCGTCCTCGGCGTTGCTTAATCTGAAATGTGGCTAACAAAAGAGACAAGGTGTACATGTTGTATATGTATATGTCATCCATTTTTACTTCCCTTGATTTTTGCATATATGACACATGAATAGATGAGTAACTTGCATAGTTCATAAAATCTAAAGCCAAAAAGTTAGCACAAGAAGTAGAAGGCATGAAAATATTGCAACTCAGTTTGCACATATAAGTGAAGCTCTTATTCATTTCAAAAGATTGACAATGTTCATCATTAAACCATCCCAACATTGGTGAATAAACCTTACTTGCATCAAATTTACATGCTACAACATGCTTAAATAAGCAAACATGCAATAAGTCATTCAACACAGAATCATCACCAAGATTAGAGATCATATCAAAATGATTAAACATTGGTTCTTTTGCATCAATAGTTAATTCAATGGGTGCACTCAAAATTGTTGGTATTTCAGTTGTTTGATCACATGGCAAAGTCAAATTATCAACGTAGTCCTCTAAAATAGGTGGTGTGATCAAAGTAGTGGGTAGCTCATCAGATGGTGCATTCAAATTGACAAGGCATTCATCATTCTCATGTAGAGATGGAAGATCAGTACCTTTGTCATTACCTCTTATGATCAACTCAGATGATGTAGCCACTCTCAGGGGCGATGTGTCACATGGTGGAGGTGATGTAACACCTTTGGACTTGTAGTTTGACTCGGATTCTGCTGCAGCATCAGATTGTTTCGTCCACAACTCAACGCTCCGGACGAATTTGAAGGTGATTCCAATTATTTTGTTACAGTTTCACTACCTTGTTTTAAGTGTTGCAACTTCTTAATCATGTCACGAGTATAATAAGCAGGGACGAAAGTATGTCGCATGGCAAGTTTCAAATCATCCCAAGTAGTAGGTATATAATCAGGGTGTAACCGACAATATTCACTCCACCAAACCAAAGCATAACCAGTGAAAGAACCAACCGCAACCTTAACCTTTTTATGTTCATTGAAATTATGGGAAGCAAATATATTTTTTATGTCGAACTCCCATTCAATATATAAAGCAGGTTTAAAACGGCCATTAAATGGTGGTATAGATACATTAACCTGATCATGTGCATTTGGATGTTTGTGCACCTCTCGTGACGGTTGTGGTATTTGCGAAGGTGGTGGCACGTCTCCCGCGATCGACAAAGCCCATGAATTGACTCTGGATCCTGTCATGATTAGTAGAACAAGAAACAAAACCCAAAAATAATGTTCCTATAACTACTAGGATGTGGTGGTAAAACGCTCACAGTAAAGCAAATATCAATGTCTTACAAGTTCTTACCATGCAGCAGGCGGTGATCGGCAACCAGCGGTGTCAAGTAACTCCGAATATTGAGTAAAGCGATTGCCAGTGGAGTGTACGTATACACGGTGTAGAAATATGTGGAGCTGGGTTGGCTATATATGGTAGCAAAAGATTAGCAATAATCAATTCAAAGATGCAATGTTGAATAAACGTTCAACGACGGTACTGTGCTGGTCCTAGGCTAGACCGAACTAGAGACGCGAGCCTAGAACACTAATGAGGTCACGTCGTAGCACAACTAGCATCAATGAAGGATACTAAGTAGCTCTGGACAGCAAGATATAAGTGAAGATCACAACGGCAGTAAAGATAATGAGGTGAAACAACAGCCAAGCAGGATATATCAACAACTTTGTCTCCAACTTTCCTCTGAAAAAAGTTTGTGCCGATTTTTTTGTTTTTTTTCTTCTCTTTTTTTTTCCTCACACTTTTTTTTCTTTCTCTCCTTTTTTTTTCTGACTTTTTTTTCTCCTTTTTTTTCTCTCGTTTTTTTTCTCTTTTTTTCTCCCTCTTTCCAAAACAAACTAGATAAGATGCAGATTGGATCAAGTGAAGATGTGAACGATCTCAACTATTATTATGACAATGAATGATGGGTAGCACGTGGTGGAAATTGATGGATGGGTGGTGGACAGCGGAAGAGATAATGATGCAGCGGTGGCGTGACTAATGTGAACAGAACTCGAAACTCTAAACGAACTAGACACTAAGACCAGCAACTCGACACGACGATGCAACCGATAATTCAACTATGCAAGCAATGAAAAGAAAATTGCAAAGGCTCAGATTGGCTTGGACCAAGGATGAATAGATCTAACTCTTTTTTGTGGCTTTTTCTTGGACAATAGGTAAGAAAATAAATCTAATCTAGGAAAACTGGAAATTCTCACCGAGCAACCTGAAAACTGATACCACTTGATAGAGGCGAGGGTCCCGATCTTTCGATGAGATGATAACTATCGATTTGGTGGAGACGACTTTGACAATCCGACTACAAACGTGCACGACGTTGCGCCTTAGCAATCGCTAAACCAATCTCCTGAGGTTACTGACGATGCCGGAAGCACGGTCAGCCTGACCACGAAGGTCTATTCCTGCAAGCAATCGAAGAACGAGCAAGAATATGATAAAGCAATCTGAATATTGCAAATATATATGAGGTATTGATAATGGTGGGGTTCCGTAAGCGGTCTTGGTCTGGTCGTTGGACACAAACGAAGTACACGAAGTTGCAATGGCTAACTTTTAACTAAACAAATCCCAAGGAAAAGCTACTAGATGGATCTACTTATATAGGAGCAAGGGGTGGCGGCCAAGGAGGTGGGAGAACGTCCCAAGGCAGCCTAAAACTAAATCTAGGTCGTACAAGGCCAATGGGCCCAAGTGGAGGTGATGTAACACCTTTGGACTTGTAGTTTGACTCGGATTCTGCTGCAGCATTAGATTGTTTCGTCCACAACTCAACGCTCCGGACGAATTTGAAGGTGATTCCAATTGGATTGGAAAGTGCACGAAATCTAGTTTCCAACAAAAAAAGAATCACCCAATTCGGAGTCCGTGTGAAAAACTTGTGTGCGTTTTGAGTCAGGTGTGTCTGTGCAGTCCGAATCTGAATCCAGAACGTGAGAGACTTGGACTCTATCTTCTCTTGGGCCAAAAGTGACGTGAGAGAACTTTTTGGACAGCAAATAAACATCTCTTTCTTCCTTATCATCATATGTGGATTGTACAAATGTCCCATACACCTGCAATTAGACAAAACACAAAAGTGTGTGAAGTATTTTTGTTCTGGATAACATAAATAGATTATTGAATAGTTTGCACTAGAAATCACCTGACAAATATGCATATATACAATATTTTTGGTCATATCCAAGGTAGTCATGTCCTCATCAGTCCTCGAATGAAAATAATGCCTCTTTGCACACAAAAGCATAGCATACAGATTTGCTGAAATCTAGCTCATCAATATCAGATTTGGTGGCAAATAAACATGCACTTTTCAATTTAATTTCAGAAGCAACACTAGATGGTTTATTATTAGGCTTTATTTGTTGCTCAAATTCTTTTGCCACAATCTGATTTTCACTCTTATTCTTCTCCTGTTGTGCTTTATTAGCTCTATTAATATTATCTTTCAAAATGGAATCAGGAGTCATAGGAAGCAAAGTAATATTTTTATCCTTATGAACAAGAGTATAGTGATTGTTTCTACCATGGTGTACAGAATTTTTATCAAATTGCCATGGTCTACCAAGTAATAAGGAACATGCTTGCATAGGTACCACATCACAATCAACATAATCAGCATATGTAGAGATACTAAAATGCACACGAACAGTACGTGTTACCTTAACCTTGCCGCTGTTGTTGAACCATTGGATGTAGTAAGGATGTGGATGTGGTCTTGTGGTGAGAGAAAGCTTCTCCACCATCTCCATGCTAGCCAAGTTGTTGCAGCTCCCTCCGTCTAATATGACGCGCACAGAACGTTCCTTCACAACTCCCTTGGTATGGAACAAATTGTGCCTCTGATTTTGCTCAGCTTGTGTGACCTGCACACTCAAAACACGTTGAGCAACTAAACATTCATACCTGTCAGCGTCTTCAGGAGCCATGTATTGCGTCTCATGATCAGAATCATCTCCACCATGTTCTTCACGTGTAATAAGAGCCAATGTCTCCTCATCATAGTCACTAGCGGACTCATATCCACCATCCGCAGTAGCAATCATCACACGCGGAGATTTGCATTCCCTCGCATAATGACCTCCTCCCTTACAACGACGACAAATAATATCACTTGTGTGCCCTGTTGATGCCATGGAAGAAGAAGAACGCTGTGCAGGCCCCGCAGGTGCGCTCTTGGCAGATAATGGTGGTTGTGCCTGTTTTCTTGTATCACGGCTGGAGGTGGCACCAGATGGAGGTGCTGGTGCAGTTGAAGTAGAAGATGCACGTGGTGTCCATGATGAAGGTCGGCCTGCAGAAAAGTTAGTTCGCCCCAATGCTTGTCGATCCTGCACTTCACGTTCAGCTTTACAAGCAAGATGGAATAAACGAGTGATATTAGTATATTCCTTATAGTCTAGAATGGTCTGAATCTCTCTATTTAATCCACCCAGAAAACGTGCAAGCATAGCTTCATTCTCCTCAACAATACCACATCTAATCATGCCAGTTTGTAATTCCTGATAATATTCTTCTACAGAATTTTTTCCTTGTCTTAAACGCTGCAATTTTTGAAGCAATTCACGTTGATAATATGGTGGAACCCAACGCGTACGCATAGCAGTTTTCAAAGCAGCCCAAGTAGTTGGAATAGGATATAATCTACAATGTTCAGACCACCATACACATGCAAAACTAGTGAAAGCACAAACAGCAGCAGCAACTCGTCTCTCCTCAGGATATTGTAAACATGTAAATCGTTGTTCAGTTTCTAACTGCCAAGTAAGATATATATCAGGAACATATCTACCCTCGAATGGTGGAATATTCAATTTCAGTTTAGGAATATGGACATCATCTCGTACCTGAGGTGGTGGTGCAGGCCTACCATTACGAATATATACCTGAGGTCGACCTGCTGGTGGTGGTGCTGGTGGCTGCTCGTAGATCTGATTTTGATCAACCTCATCCTCATAATCGCCCGCATACTCATCATCCTCCTGGGTACCAGCAACAGCAGTAGCAGGAGCCACAGAAGTATCAACAGCAGCACCAACAGTTTGGCCAAACGCAAGAGGAACACGGCTCGCTCGGCGAAGGTCTATTTCGCGACGTGGAGGTAGTCGTTGTTGTTGTTGTTGGAGAGGTGCGTTAGGTGCAGCGGGTGGTGGTGGTGGAAGACGCGCGAGCAATTCATTAAATCTGTTATCGAGCTTTGTTTCAAACGTCTTCTCAAGGCCAGTGATCTTCTCCTTGGCCTCTTCAAAATTGTTCAGCACATCTTGCACCTGTTCAGTCATCATTTGCTGAAACTTATCATGAAGCTCCTTGTTCGATAAATTCTCCCAGTCAATCTCGTCGGCTTGTGATCCTGGCATGGTTAGCAGCAATAGAAACACACAAGAATATGATCCTACAGACTACGAACAAGTGGTGGTGGTGGGTGTCACAAATCCGTCAAGCAAAACTCAAATTCTTACCAGTTCTTACCCAGCAGCAGGCGGTGATCGGCAACCGTTGTAGTCAAAAACTCTCAAAGCTTGGATAGAGCGATTACCAGGGAGAGTCAAACACACGACGTAGATGTATGTGGAGCTGGGAAGGCTTATAGTATGGTAGCAAAAAGGGTCAGCAATAATCAATTCAGAGATGCAAAGTTGAATAAACGCTCAACAACGGTACTGTGCTGGTCCTAGGGTAGACTGTGCTAGAGACGCGAGCCTAGAACACCAACAAAATCACGGCGCGACACGTAAACAAGGGAAAAGCACACTCTGAAATTTTTTTTCGCTCTTTTTTTTTGCGCTGCTTTTTTTTTGCGAAAAATCACTATAATGGCGAGTGTCTCAAAACTCTTCCTAGCTCAAACCGACAGGATGGGCACGAAATTTTTTCGACCAATTTTTTTTTTCGACTGCCCGGACCCAAAAACTGGAAACGGGTCAAAAAAAACTTCCTATAATGGCACCTGTCTCAAAACACTCAGAAACACCTAAAAATAGGATAGCCAGAAATTTTTTCGAAAAATGCGTTTTCGAAA
>NW_021205766.1:296047-311023 GCF_002162155.2 Triticum dicoccoides
ACGAATCGGAATCTAGATGGATCTCGAAAACAAACCTAATATGCAAGGAACTTGGATTGGTGGTGGATATATGGTGGTGGTATATGGCAGCGGTGGTGGTAGCGGTGGTAGTATATGGATATGGATCGGTGGTGGTATATGGACACGGACTTGTGGTGGTATATGGATACGGATTCGGAGCGGTGGCGGATAAGCGGTGGTGGTAGATGGCAGGGGCGATGATGATGGTGCGGCGGCGGCGTGACAACTTATGACCAGAACTCGAAACTCTAAAAGACTAGACTCTAAGACCAGCAACTAGACACGACGATGCAACCGCAAATTCAACAAAGCAAATCCCTAAAAAGATTATGCAAAGGCTCAGATTGGTTCGGATATGATGAACTAACCCTAATTTTTTTTGTGGCTTTTTCGTGGACTGTAGGTATGAAGAACAGACTCGATCTAAACTACGAAAAACTGTAAAATCTCACCGAGCAACCTGGAAATCTGATACCACTTGATAGAGGCAAAGGTGTCCCGTCTTTCGATGAGATGATGGATATCGCTTTGGTGGAAGTCGACTTTGACGATCCGACTACGAACGTGCGAGGACGTCGCGCCTTAGCAATCGCTAAACCAACTCCGAGAGGTTATTGACCACGCCGGAGCACGATCAACCTGACCACGAGGGTCTGTTTCCTGCGAGCAAACGAAGAACAAGCAAGAAACTGAGATTGCATTCTGGATATTGCGAATATAAGATGAAAGCTTTATTGATCAAGGTGGGGTTCTGTGACGCCTTTGTCTGGTCGTTGAACACAAACGAAGTACGCGAAGTTGCAGCTATGGCGAACTTTTAATCTAAACAAAACCCAAAGTCTAAACGATGCCCTAAGGGCTGTATATATGGAGGAAGAGGGGGGGAATTTCGTGGCCCTTGGTGGAGGGGTCCGAAATCAACCCTATCTCTTGTTTCCCCACACATACGGACTCTAAAAATAGCCTATACTTATGTATTTCGAAATTACATGGGCCTGGCCCAATAATAAGGTGACGCAGCACCTAAAATAGCCTCGGGACGAAATTTATGAAGTGGCATCTTGTATATTTCGTCCAAGGCTTCATGCACCCATTATGGTGGCTTCAAAGTCCTGAAATCATCACTTGTAACTCCGTTCTTGTTCCCCTTGCGCATGCCATCATCTCCATGCTTGTTCTTGCTCCAATGTTCATCCTTCTCCAAGCTAGGCCCTTCATTTGTAAGCAAAACAAATGTATCCAATTTAGGCAGCATCATATTCTCATGAACATTAGAATCATTACCAAGAAATGAAAGTACCTGGTAATTTAGTTGGCGTGCGCGAGCTCTAGTAATTGGTCCAGTACGTATAGCAGCAGGGCCTGTGGGTGTAACAATGGTATTGATGTCCTCATCACCACCTTTATCAATACTTCATACATATTCGCAATATTCAGATTGCTTTTATCATATTCTTGCTTGTTCTTCGATTGCTTGCAGGAATAGACCTTCGTGGTCAGGTTGATCATGCTCCGGCGTGGTCAATAACCTCAGGAGATTGGTTTAGCGATTGCTAAGGCGCAACGTCGTGCACGTTTGTAGTCGGATCGTCAAAGTCGACTGCCACCAAAGCGATATCCATCATCTCATCGAAAGACGGGACACCTTTGCCTCTATCATGGCGTTCCGCTTTGGTGGCTTGGTGCAGTAGCTCGATGAGATTTGAGTATGGTTGGAAGTCGGCGATCTTCTTGATGGGATGGTTGAGGCCATTCAAGAAGCGTGCCATTGTTTTCTCATCATCTTCCATGACATTGGCTCTTATCATCGCAATCTCCATCTCCTTGTAGTATTCTTCAACGCTCTTGGTTCCTTGCTTGAGTTGTTGGAGTTTCTTGAAGAAATTGCGGTTGTAGTAGGTAGGGACGAAGCGTGCTCTCATGATATCCTTCATTTGCGCCCAAGTAGTGATGGGTGGATCACCTCTTGCCTCTCGGCGCTCAATGACTTATTCCCACCAAATAAGGACATAGTCTTGGAATTCAAGGGATGCCATCGCGATCTTCTTCTATTCTTCATAATTGTGCAAATGGAAGATCTTGTCAACTTTCAATGCCCATGAGAGGTACTCTTCGGGGTCATTGCTTCCGTTGAACTTGGGCATGGTGAACTTGAGCTTGCCGTAGCGTTGTTCTTCATTGTATTGGGGTCGGGGATGATGACGCCCATGTTGTAGATGATTGTTCAACTCGTGGTGCTTGTGACGCGGAGGGTTGTCAACCTCATGTTACTCTTGTCGTGGAGGATGTTCATTGTCTTCATGCTCTCGATGATCTTGATGGTGTTGTCGAGCTTGAGGGGGAGCTTCGCGAGCTAGAGGAGGAACTTGACGATGCACGTGAGTTTGAAATCTTTGTTCTTGAATTTCTTCGCAAAGTGCTTCCTCTTGTTCACGGGCTTGACGGCCTCGGTGGGCAACGGCTCGACTTGAATCGCGTAGAGCTTGTTGTGCCGCAAGTGCTTGAGCGTTACGGAGTTGTTGTTCATGACGTTGTGTCTCGGCATCTTGTGCATGTTGGTGTAGACACGCGCATTCTTCCTCTTCATGTTGGCGTTGAGGTTGCCGTTCTCGTGCTAGCGCAAAGGCTTCTTGGGTTTGACGTCATTGATGCTCTTGCGAGTCGGTGTCGCGTAGAGGATTGAGGTTTGCTTGACAGTCGATGCGCGCGGCTCGACAAAAAGTGTGTGAAGACGGTGTACTTGAACCGGAGAGGGTGAAGTCGGAGTGGCAGCTTGAACGGCTCCTTCTTGAAGTGGAAGACGAGCGGTTGAGCAACAAAGCACGAATTTCATCCATCCTTGCATCATTCTCTTGCTTGTGATCGTCGAGCTTGTGGTCGAAGTAGTCCCTTGTACGTTGCTCGGAAAGTCGCAAGTCGGCGGCAAGGTTGTCGATGCGTTCACTCATAGCTTGTTGCTCTTGATGCAAAGCACGTTGTGCACCAAAGAGGTGACTCTTGGTGACTAAGGAGTTCATGTCGTCATCTTGCTCCATGAAGAGTGGGTTGGTAGAAGTACTTGGCCTATCCATCATGAGAGAGTGGTTGTGAGTAGGAAAAATGAGAGAACAATACCAAAGTTACCTTTTCCGAAGATTGTGGATGTAACAAGTACGATCTCATGATGCTATAATAGGGGAATTGGTATCGGGAATTGTTTCTCACACCTACAAGTAAAAGGCTTATGGAGGAGCTCGGTTAGGATGGTGGCAAAAATTTCAAGCAAATGTTAGTCAAGATATCGATAAAGTTGAGAAGATTCACAAAAATGCAAGTAAAAACAAATAGATCAAACCCAATGATATCACTAGGAACACACACACGGAAGATAGATGGGATCCGCACAACCAAGGGGTGAGCTCAAAATGTGTAACCACGGAAAATGCTCTTGTTGTGCGAATACTAGAGAGACGCTAGCTCGATTGCTCAAATGGGCTAGATACGCGTGTGCACCAACCTATAAGAGAAACGTGCCGTCTTCAATCCCAACTATGCTACGTATGAGGTGTCAAAGATGATATGCAAAATGGCTCGATGCTATTGCTTACAAGCTCTATGTTGCTCCTCTTTTGCTTAAAAGTTTTTCTTGTTTTTTTGAAGCTAGAGCCAAGTATGATATGAGACAAGTATGTAATATATTCACGGGAGAGACTTATGGCCCTAAGATGGTAACAAGATCACTACGGTGCACAATAGCGTGGCCCGACAATTCTCAACTTGCTAGTCTCGATGGGTAAGTGATGCGAAATGGCTCGGGTTATCAATGCAAAAGCAAGGGTGAGATGTCGTCGAGTTTATCGTCCGATTGTACGGTAAGAATGTAGTTGTTGAAGCCGGTGTGGTGGTCGAGTTGTTGATCGAGTGGAGGCGATGATGATGTCCAAATGCGCCTAAGTAGCCGAAACACCTTAGGAGACAAGAGAAACCGCGGTCCGAAACTCAAACAACCACGAGGAATAGTGCGGAAGAACACGAGTGTTGGTATGGAAGCGAAATGGTGCAAACCAAAGATGTCCGAAAGTTTCTGGATGGCCCGTGCGCACGGGGTAAGTGAGGCCCGTGTGCACGGGGTCTCGAGGGCCCGTGTGCACGGGGTGTGGTGCGAGCGGAAGAACAGCTCCGGATCCGAGGGCATTTTCTGATATAAGGATAATTTCGAGGGTTTGGAAGGTGGGGAAGCAGGAAGATTGGTAGATCCACTTGCCAAACTCCAAATTCGTGGATCAAAACAACCAAATCTCACAAGATCCAACAAATTGCAAGAAAAATTTTGGGGGCTATTTTTGTGGGGATTTTCGAATTAGGACGAAAAACAACAAAATCAAGCTAGCAAATGGGGGGATGGGACTCCAAGATGTGAATCAACCATGCCTCATGATACCAAAATGATATAGGATGAAATCCTAGAGGGGGATCTTTTCACACTTGGAGGGGGAAAAGGGCAAACTCTCAAGAACACAAAGAGGAAATCACTCAAACAATTCCCCAATCACACATCCACTAGGATAGCAACATGAGATCCACAAGTCACAAACACAATCAAAGGAAAGATACAATGGCAAAGTTCTTCCCACTTGATAGAGGCAAAGGTGTCCCAATGTTCTGATGAGATGGTGGCTATCGTTTTTATGGGAGTCGGCCTTGACGATCCGACTACGAACGTGCGAGACGTCGCGCCTTAGCAATCGCTAAACCAACTTCCGAGCGGTTATTGATCACGCCGGAGCACGATCAACCTGACCACGAGGGTCTGTTTCCTGCGAGCAAATGAAGAACAAGCAAGAAACTAAGATTGAAATCTGGATATTGCGAATATAAGATGAAAGCTTTATTGATCAAGGTGGGGTTCTGTGACGTCTTGGTCTGGTCGTTGAACACAAACGAAGTACGGGAAGTTCCAGCTATGGCGAACTTTTAATCTAAACAAAACCCAAAGTCTAAACGATGCCCTAAGGGCTGTATATATAGAGGAGAGAGGGGGAATTTCGTGGCCCTTGGTGGAGGGGTCCGAAACCAACCCGAACTCTTGTTTCCCCACACATACGGACTCTAAAAACAACCTATACTTAAGTACTTCGAAAATACATGGGCCTGGCCCAGTAATAAGGTGACGCAGCACCTAGAATAGCCTCTAGACAAAATTTATGAAGTGACATCTTGTATATTTCGTCCCATGCTTCATGCAATAATTATGGTGGCTTCAGAGTCCTGGAATCATCACTTGTAACTCCGTTCTTGTTCCTCTTGCGCATGCCATCATCTCTATGCTTGAACTTGCTCCAAGGTTCATCTTTCTTGTCCAAGCCAGGCCCTTCATTTGTAAGCAAAACAAATGTATCCAATTTAGGCAGCATCATATTATCATGAACATTAGAATCATTACCAAGAAACGAGAGTACCTGATAATTCAATTGGCGTGCGCGAGCTCTAGTAATTGGTGCAGTATGTATAGCAGCAGGGGCTGTGGGTGTAACAATGGTATTGATGTCCTCATCATCCTCCCCTTCTTGAAATGAAGTCGTCCTCGATGAAAGTTCATCATCCTCACCCAAATAAGGCTTCAAATCTTCAATGTTAAAAGTGGGACTAACCCCAAAATCTGCAGGCAGCTCAAGTTTATATGCATTATCATTTATTTTCTCAAACACCTTAAAAGGACCATCAGCACGTGGCATTAGCTTTGATTTGCGCAAATTAGGAAATCTATCCTTACGCAAATGTAACCAAACAAGATCTCTAGGTGCAAACACAACATGTTTTCTACCCTTATCTCCAGCAAGTTTATATTTAGCATTCATACGCTCAATGTTTTCCTTAGTTAACCCATGCACTTTTAAAATCAATTCAGCATGTTCTTTAGCATCAAAATCAACCTTCTCCGAAGATGGAAGAGGCAACCAATCAATAGGTGCACGAGGTAGGAAACCATACACAATTTCAAAAGGGCACATCTTAGTAGTAGAATGCAATGAACGATTATAAGCAAATTCAATATGAGGTAAGCATTCTTCCCACATTTTCTTGTTATTCTTCAAAACAGCCCTAATGATAGAGGCTAAGGTGTCGACCTTGACGATCCGACTACGAACGTGCTAGACGTCGCGCCTTAGCAATCGCTAAACCAACTTCCGAGGGTTATTGACCACGCCGGAGCACGATCAACCTGACCACGAGGGTCTGTTTCCTGCGAGCAAACGAAGAACAAGCAAGAAACTGAGATTGCAATCGGGATATTGCAAATATAAGATGAAAGCTTTATTGATCAAGGTGGGGTTCTGTGACGTCTTGGTCTGGTCGTTGGACACAAACGAAGTACGCGAAGTTGCAGCTATGGCGAACTTTTAATCTAAAAAAACCCAAAGTCTAAACGACGCCCTACGGGCTGTATATATGGAGGAAGAGGGGGGAATTTCGTGGCCCTTGAGGGTGGGGTCCGAAACCAACCCTAACTCTTGTTTCCCCACACATACGGACTCTAAAAATAGCCTATACTTAAGTATTTCGAAATTACATGGGCCTGGCCCATTAATAAGGTGACGCAGCACCTAGAATAGCCTATGGACGAATATTATGAAGTGGCATCTTGTATATTTCGTCCAAGGCTTCATGCACTCCTTATGGCGGCTTCAAAGTCCTGAAATCATCACTTGTAACTCCGTTCTTGATCCCCTTGCGCATGCCATCAACTCCATGCGTGTTCTTGCTCCAATGTTCATCCTTCTCCAAGCTAGGCCCTTCATTTGTAAGCAAAACAAATGTATCCAATTTAGGCAGCATCATAATCTCATGAACATTAGAATCATTACCAAGAAACGAAAGTACCTGGTAATTTAATTGGCGTGCGCGAGCTCTAATAATTGGTCCAGTATATGTAACAGTAGGGGTTGTGGGTGTAACAATGGTATTGATGTCCTCATCATCCTCCCCTTCTTGAAATCAAGTTGTCCTCGACGGAAGCGCATCTTCCTCACCCAAATAAGGCTTCAAATCTGCAATGTTAAAAGTGGGACTAACCCCAAAATCTACAGGTATCTCAAGTTTATATGCATTATCATTTATTTTCTCTAACACCTTAAAAGGACCATCAGCACGTGGCATTAGCTTTGATTTGTGCAGATTAGGAAATCTATCTTTACGCAAATGTAACCAAACAAGATCTCCAGGCGCAAACACAACATGTTTTCTACCCTTATCTCCAGCAAGTTTATATTTAGCATTCATACGCTCAATGTTTTCCTTAGTTAACTCATGCATTTTTAAAATCAATTCAGAACGTTCTTTAGCATCAAAATTAACCTTCTCTGAAGATGGAAGAGGCAACAAATCAATAGGTGCACGAGGTAGGAAACCATACACAATTTCAAAAGGGCACATCTTAGTAGTAGAATGCAATGAACGATTATAAGCAAATTCACTATGAGGCAAGCATTCCTCCCACATTTTCTTATTATTCTTCAAAACAGCCCTAAGCATAGTAGACAATGTTCTATTGACTACTTTAGTTTGTCCATCAGTTTGGGGGTGACAAGTAGTACTAAAAAGCAGTTTAGTCCCCAACTTAGCCCATAAACATCTCCAAAAGTGGCTAAGAAATTTAGTATCACGATCTGAAACAATAGTATTTGGCACACCATGCAAGCGAATAATTTCACGAAAGAACAAATCAGCAACATTAACAGCATCATCGCTTTTATGACATGGTATAAAGTGTGCCATTTTCGAGAATCTATCCGCGACAACAAATATGCTATCCCTCCCCTTCTTTGTTCGAGGTAAACCTAAAACAAAGTCCATAGATATATCCTCCCAAGGAACACTAGGTACAGGCAAAGGCATATGCATAACCATGAGGATTGAGTCGTGGCTTAGCTTTTTGACATGTAGTGCATCGAGCAATAAAACGCTCAACATCCCGTCTCATCTTTGGCCAAAAGAAATGTGTAGCAAGTACGTCCTCCGTCTTCTTCACGCCAAAGTGTCCCATTAATCCTCCTCCATGCGCCTCCTGCAACAACAAAAGACGAACGGAGCTAGCTGGAATGCATAGCTTGTTAGCACGAAACACAAATCCATCATTAACGACAAACTTGTTCCACATTCTTCCTTCTTTACAATTCTGCATTACATCTTTAAAATCAGCATCATGCACATATTGATCTTTGATGGTCTCCAAACCAAATATTTTGAAGTCAAGTTGTGAAAGCATAGTATAGCGGTGAGACAATGCATCAGCAATAACATTTTGTTTTCCCTTCTTGTGTTTAATGACATAAGGAAAAGTCTCAATGAATTCAACCCATTTAGCATGTCTATGATTCAGTTTAGCTTGACTTTTAATATGTTTCAAAGATTCATGATCAGAATGTATAACAAATTCTTTGGGCCATAAATAATGTTGCCATGTTTCTAAAGTCCGAACAAGAGCATATAATTCTTTATCATAAGTAGAATAATTCAGACTAGGCCCACTCAATTTTTCAGAAAAGTATGCAACAGGTTTGCCATCTTGTAATAACACACCGCCTAATCCAATTCCACTAGCATCACATTCAAGCTCAAAAGTCTTATTAAAATCAGGAAGTTGGAGTAAAGGAGCATGTGTCAACTTATCTTTCAATACCGAGAAGGCTTCTTCCTATGCGGTACCCCAAAGAAAAGGCACATCTTTCTTTGTAAGCTCATTGAGAGGTGCAGCAATGGTGCTGAAATCTCTCACAAAACGCCTATAGAATCCAGCGAGGCCAAGAAAACTCCTCACTTGTGTGACTGTTTTGGGTTGCGGCCAACTCTCAATAGCTTCAATCTTGGCTTTATCAACTTCAATTCCCTGTGGAGTAACAACATAGCCAAGAAAAGATACTCGGTCGATGCAAAAGGTGCACTTCCCAAGGTTACCAAACAAACGTGCATCACGTAGAGCAATAAAAACAGCACGTAAATGTTCCAAATGTTCTTCCAAAGATCTGCTATAAATCAATATGTCATCAAAGTAAACTACCACAAATCGTCCAATGAAAGCACGTAAAACTTCGTTCATTAATCTCATGAAAGTACTAGGTGCATTAGTTAACCCAAAAGGCATGACTAACCACTCATATAATCCAAACTTAGTTTTGAATGCTGTTTTCCATTCATCTCCCAATTTCATACGAATTTGATGGTATCCACTACGCAAATCAACTTTGGAGAATATTGTAGAGCCACTCAATTCATCAAGCATATCATCTAGCCTAGGAATAGGATGATGATAACGAATAGTAATATTGTTAATGCCTCTACAATCAACACACATACGTGATGTACCATCCTTTTTCGGCACTAGAATAATAGGAACAGCACAAGGACTAAGGGATTCGCGTATATAACCTTTGTCGAGAAGCTCTTGTACTTGACGCATAATCTCCTTCGTCTCCTCTTGATTGGTACGGTGTGGTGCACGGTTTGGTAGTGAAGCACCGGGAATTAAGTCAATCTGATGCTCAACCCCTCGAATAGGCGGTAATCCCGGTGGCACGTCTTGTGGAAAGACGTCAGCGAACTCCTGCAAAATGTTAGTGACAGCAGGAGGCAAAGAGGAAGGCACGTCCTCGAATGAAAATAATGCCTCTTTGCACACAAAAGCATAGCAAACAGATTTGCTGAAATCTAGCTCATCAATATCAGATTTGGTGGCAAATAAACATGCACTTTTCAATTTAATTTCAGAAGCAACACTAGACGGTTTATGATGAGGACATGACTACCTTGGATATGACCAAAAATATTGCATATATGCATATTTGTCAGGTGATTTCTAGTGCAAACTATTCAATAATCTATTTGTGTTATCCAGAACAAAAATACTTCACACACTTTTGTGTTTTGTCTAATTGCAGGTGTATGGGACATTTGTACAATCCACATATGAAGATAAGGAAGAAAGAGATGTTTATTTGCTGTCCAAAAAGTTCTCTCACGTCACTTTTGGCCCAAGAGAAGATAGAGTCCAAGTCTCTCACGTTCTGGTTTCAGATTCGGACTGCACAGACATACCTGACTCAAAACGCACACAAGTTTTTCATACGGACTCCGAATTGGGTGATTCTTTTTTTATTGGAAACTAGATTTCGTGCACTTTCCAACCCAAGTGGAATCACCTTCAAATTCGTCCGGAGCGTTGAGTTGTGGACGAAACAATCTGATGCTGCAGCAGAATCCGAGTCAAACTACAAGTCCAAAGGTGTTACATCACCTCCACTTGGGCCCATTGGCCTTGTACGACCTAGATTTAGTTTTAGGCTGCCTTGGGACGTCCTCCCACCTCCTTGGCCGCCACCCCTTGCTCCTATATAAGTAGATCCATCTAGTAGCTTTTCCTTGGGATTTGTTTAGTTAAAAGTTAGCCATTGCAACTTCGTGTACTTCGTTTGTGTCCAACAACCAGACCAAGACCGCTTCCGGATCCCCACCATTATCAATACTTCATATATATTTGCAATATTCAGATTGCTTTATCATATTCTTGCTCGTTCTTCGATTGCTTGCAGGAATAGACCTTCGTGGTCAGGCTGACCGTGCTTCCAACATCGTCAGTAACCTCAGGAGATTGGTTTAGCGATTGCTAAGGCGCAATGTCGTGCATGTTTGTAGTCGGATTGTCAAAGTCATCTCCACCAAATCGATAGTTATCATCTCATCGAAAGATCGGGACACCCCGCCTCTATCAAGTGGTATCAGTTTTCAGGTTGCTCGGTGAGAATTTCCAGTTTTCCTAGATTAGATTTATTTTCTTACCTATTGTCCAAGAAAAAGCCACAAAAAAGAGTTAGATCTATTCATCCTTGGTCCAAGCCAATCTGAGCCTTTGCAATTTTCTTTTCATTGCTTGCATAGTTGAATTATCGGTTGCATCGTCGTGTCGAGTTGCTGGTCTTAGTGTCTAGTTCGTTTAGAGTTTCGAGTTCTGTTCACATTAGTCACGCCACCGCTGCATCATTATCTCTTCCGCTGTCCACCACCCATCCATCAATTTCCACCACGTGCTACCCACCATTCATTGTCATAATAATAGTTGAGATCGTTCACATCTTCACTTGATCCAATCTGCATCTTATCTAGTTTGTTTTGGAAAGAGGGAGAAAAAAAAGAGAGAAAAAAACGAGAGAAAAAAAAGAGAAAAAAAAAGTCAGAGAAAAAAAGGAGAGAAAGAAAAAAAAGTGTGAGGAAAAAAAAGAGAAAAAAAAACAAAATTCGGATCTTTTTAGACTCAATCTCGTAGTTGAATTCGGATTGGAATCTGTTTTGTGCACTGTTCAGTAAAACAGCTTGGCTGTTGTTTCACATCATTATCTTTACTGCCGTTGTGATCTTCACTTATATCTTGTTGTCCAGAGCTACTTAGTATCCTTCATTGATGCTGGTTGTGCTACGACGTGACCTCATTAGTGTTCTAGGCTCGCGTCTCTAGTTCGGTCTAGCCTAGGACCAGCACAGTACCGTCGTTGAGCGTTTATTCAACATTGCATCTCTGAATTGATTATTGCTAATCTTTTGCTACCATATATAGCCAACCCAGCTCCACATATTTCTACACCGTGTATACGCACGTTCCCCTGGCAATCGCTTTACACAATCTTCAGAGTTATTTGACACCGCTGGTTGCCTGTCACCACCTGCCGCATGGTAAGAACTTGTAAGATATTGATATTTGCTTTACTGTGAGCACTTTACAACCACATCCTAGTAGTTCATAGGAACATTATTCTCGAATTTTGGTTCTTGTTTCTACTAATCATGACAGGTTCTAGAGATAGAAGTTCTTGGACGACGGACACATCTTCACCATCACAAGAGTTGGGACAACACACACAAGCATATGGTCAGGTTATCTCTTTACCATCATTTGAGGGTAGATTTAATCCTGCTATTTATCTAGCTTGGGAGCTTGAAGTAGAACAAGTTTTTAGTCACCATGATTTTTCTGAACTTGAGAGAGTACGAGCTACCATTAGAGCATTTACTGGTTTTGCTTCTGTTTGGTGGAGTGTACATTGTAAGAAAAACATTGATAACCAACCCACAACTTGGAAAGTTTTGAAAGCTGTAATGAGACAACAATTTTTTCCTCCTTACTACCGTCGTGAATTGCGTTGCAAATTGGAGCAATTAAAACAAGGCAGTAACACTGTTCATGCTTACTACCAAGAGTTCAAATCTTATATGCATCATTGTGACATAGAAGAATCTGAGGATGATACAATGAATAGATTTTTTGGTGGTTTGAACCATGATATTCAGGCAAGATTTCGGTATATTCCTCGTTGCATTACTGGTATGTATGTCAGTGCTTGTACCTTTGAGAGACAGATACAAGAGGATGCATTGGGTGACTACAACAACTACTATTCCAGTTCATGCTCACCATCGCCGGTTGGTTACTCCACTATTGCACCTACTAGAGCAGCCCCACCTCGGATTGTGAGCGCAACATCATCTCAAGGGTATGGTACATTGTCAACGTCCGTACCTACATCAGCTACATCTTTGCCACAAGGTAGCAGTAAAGGTATTGATGATATAACTTCATATGAGAATGATGCATGCCTAGTTAACTTGAATGTGTCATGTATTGAGTTACCTGTTGATTTGAGCACACCACCTATTTTAGAGAATCTTGTTACTGTCATGAATGCGTCATGTGATCAAACAACTGAAATATCAATAATTTTGAGTGCACCCATTGAATTAACTGTTGATGCAAAAGAACTAATGTTTAATCATTTTGATATGGCCTCCAATCTTGGTGATGATTCTGTGTCCAATGACTTATTGCATGTTTGCTTATTTAAGCATGTTGTAGCATGTAAATTTGATGCAAGTAAGGTTTATTCACCAAAGTTGGGATGGTTTAATGATGAACATTGCGAATCTTTTGAAATGAATAAGAGCTTCACTTATATGTGCAAACTGAGTTCTAATATTTTCATGCCTTCTACTTCTTGTGATAATTTTTTGGCTTTAGTTTTTATGAACTATGAAAGTTACTCATGTATACATGTGTCATACATGCAAAAATCAAGGGAAGTAAAAATGGATGACATATACATATACAACATGTACACCTTGTCTCTTTTGTTAGCCACATTTCAGATTAAGCAACGCCGAGGACGGCTTTATTTTCAAGAAGGGGAGGATGATGAGGACATGACTACCTTGGATATGACCAAAAATATTGCATATATGCATATTTGTCAGGTGATTTCTAGTGCAAACTATTCAATAATCTATTTGTGTTATCCAGAACAAAAATACTTCACACACTTTTGTGTTTTGTCTAATTGCAGGTGTATGGGACATTTGTACAATCCACATATGAAGATAAGGAAGAAAGAGATGTTTATTTGCTGTCCAAAAAGTTCTCTCACGTCACTTTTGGCCCAAGAGAAGATAGAGTCCAAGTCTCTCACGTTCTGGTTTCAGATTCGGACTGCACAGACATACCTGACTCAAAACGCACACAAGTTTTTCATACGGACTCCGAATTGGGTGCTTCTTTTTTTGTTGGAAACTAGATTTCGTGCACTTTCCAACCCAAGTGGAATCACCTTCAAATTCGTCCGGAGCGTTGAGTTGTGGACGAAACAATCTGATGCTGCAGCAGAATCCGAGTCAAACTACAAGTCCAAAGGTGTTACATCACCTCCACTTGGGCCCATTGGCCTTGTACGACCTAGATTTAGTTTTAGGCTGCCTTGGGACGTCCTCCCACCTCCTTGGCCGCCACCCCTTGCTCCTATATAAGTAGATCCATCTAGTAGCTTTTCCTTGGGATTTGTTTAGTTAAAAGTTAGCCATTGCAACTTCGTGTACTTCGTTTGTGTCCAACAACCAGACCAAGACCGCTTCCGGATCCCCACCATTATCAATACTTCATATATATTTGCAATATTCAGATTGCTTTATCATATTCTTGCTCGTTCTTCGATTGCTTGCAGGAATAGACCTTCGTGGTCAGGCTGACCGTGCTTCCAACATCGTCAGTAACCTCAGGAGATTGGTTTAGCGATTGCTAAGGCGCAATGTCGTGCACGTTTGTAGTCGGATTGTCAAAGTCATCTCCACCAAATCGATAGTTATCATCTCATCGAAAGATCGGGACACCCCGCCTCTATCAGTTTATTATTAGGCTTTATTTGTTGCTCAAATGCTTTTGCCACAATCTGATTTTCACTCTTATTTGTCTCCTGTTTTGCTGTATTAGCTCTATTAATATCATCTTTCAAAATGGAATCAGGAGTCATAGGAAGCAAAGTAATATTTTTATCCTTATGAACAAGAGTATAGTGATTGTTTCTACCATGGTGTACATAATTTTTATCAAATTGCCATGGTCTACCAAGTAATAAGGAACATGCTTGCATAGGTACCATATCACAATCAACATAATCTGCATATGTAGAGATACTAAAATGCAAACGAACAGTACGTGTTACCTTAACCTTGCCGCTGTTGTTGAACCATTGGATGTAGTAAGGATGTGGATGTGGTCTTGTGGTGAGAGAAAGCTTCTCCACCATCTCCATGCTAGCCAAGTTGTTGCAGCTCCCTCCGTCTATGATGACGCGCACAGAACATTCCTTCACAACTCCCTTGGTATGGAACAAATTGTGCCTCTGATTTTGCTCAGCTTGTGTGATCTGCACACTCAAAACACGTTGAGCAACTAAACATTCATACCTGTCAGCGTCTTCAGGAGCCATGTATTGCGTCTCATGATCAGAATCATCTCCACCATGTTCTTCACGTGTAATAAGAGCCAAAGTCTCCTCATCATAGTCACTAGCAGACTCATATCCACCATCCGCGGTAGCAATCATCACACGCGGAGATTTGCATTCTCTCGCATAATGACCTCCTCCCTTACAACGACGACAAATA
>NW_021205766.1:312546-319263 GCF_002162155.2 Triticum dicoccoides
GTTGGGTTCCACCATATTATCAACGTGAATTGCTTCAAAAATTGCAGCGTTTAAGACAAGGGAAAAATTCTGTAGAGGAATATTATCAGGAATTACAAACTGGCATGATTAGATGTGGTATTGTTGAGGAGAATGAAGCTATGCTTGCACGTTTTCTCGGTGGATTAAATAGAGAGATTCAGACCATTCTAGACTATAAGGAGTATACTAATATCACTCGTTTATTCCATCTTGCTTGTAAAGCTGAACGTGAAGTGCAGGATCGACAAGCATTGGGGCGAACTAACTTTTCTGCCGGCCGACCTTCATCATGGACACCACGTGCATCTTCTACTTCAACTGCACCAGCACCTCAGTCACGTGCCTCCTCCAGTCGTGATACAAGAAAACAGGCACAACCACCATTATCTGCCAAGAGCGCACCTGCTGGGCCTGCACAGAGTTCTTCTTCTTCCATGGCATCAACAGGGCACACAAGTGATATTATTTGTCGTCGTTGTAAGGGAGGAGGTCATTATGCTTGAGAATGCAAATCTCCGCGTGTGATGATTGCTACCGCGGATGGTGGATATGAGTCTGCTAGTGACTATGATGAGGAGACTTTGGCTCTTATTACACGTGAAGAACATGGTGGAGATGATTCTGATCATGAGACGCAATACATGGCTCCTGAAGACGCTGACAGGTATGAATGTTTAGTTGCTCAACGTGTTTTGAGTGTGCAGATCACACAAGCTGAGCAAAATCAGAGGCACAATTTGTTCCATACCAAGGGAGTTGTGAAGGAACGTTCTGTGCGCGTCATCATAGACGGAGGGAGCTGCAACAACTTGGCTAGCATGGAGATGGTGGAGAAGCTTTCTCTCACCACAAGACCACATCCACATCCTTACTACATCCAATGGTTCAACAACAGCGGCAAGGTTAAGGTAACACGTACTGTTCATGTGCATTTTAGTATCTCTACATAAGCTGATTATGTTGATTGTGATGTGGTACCTATGCAAGCATGTTCCTTATTACTTGGTAGACCATGGCAATTTGATAAAAAACTCTGTACACCATGGTAGAAACAATCACTTTACTCTTGTTCATAAGGATAAAAATATTACTTTGCTTCCTATGACTCCTGATTCCATTTTGAAAGATGATATTAATAGAGCTAATAAAGCAAAACAGGAGACGAATACGAGTGAAAATCAGATTGTGGCAAAAGAATTTGAGCAACAAATGAAGCCTAATAATAAACCATCTAGTGTTGCTTCTGTAATTAAATTGAAAAGTGCATGTTTATTTGCCACCAAATCTGATATTGATGAGCTAGATTTCAGCAAATCTGTTTGCTATGCTTTTGTGTGCAAAGAGGCATTATTTTCATTCGAGGACGTGCCTTCCTCTTTGCCTCCTGCTGTCACTAACATTTTGCAGGAGTTCGCTGACGTCTTTCCACAAGACGTGCCACCGGGATTACCGCCTATTCGAGGGATTGAGCATCAGATTGACTTAATTCCCGGTGCTTCACTGCCAAACCGTGCACCATACCGTACCAATCCAGAGGAGACGAAGGAGATTATGCGTCAAGTACAAGAGCTTCTCGACAAAGGTTATATACGCGAATCCCGTAGTGATAGAGGCGAGGGTCCCGATCTTTCGATGAGATGATAACTATCGATTTGGTGGAGACGACTTTGACGATCCTACTACAAACGTGCACGACGTTGCGCCTTAGCAATCGCTAAACCAATCTCCTGAGGTTAGTGATGATGCTGGAAGCACGGTCAGCCTGACCACGAAGGTCTATTCCTGCAAGCAATCGAAGAACGAGCAAGAATATGATAAAGCAATCTGAATATTGCAAATATATATGAAGTATTGATAATGGTGGGGATCCGGAAGCGGTCTTGGTCTGGTCGTTGGACACAAACGAAGTACACGAAGTTGCAATGGCTAACTTTTAACTAAACAAATCCCAAGGAAAAGCTACTAGATGGATCTACTTATATAGGAGCAAGGGGTGGCGGCCAAGGAGGTGGGAGGACGTCCCAACGCAGCCTAAAACTAAATCTAGGTCGTACAAGGCCAATGGGCCCAAGTGGAGGTGATGTAACACCTTTGGACTTGTAGTTTGACTCGGATTCTGCTGCAGCATCAGATTGTTTCGTCCACAACTCAACGCTCCGGACGAATTTGAAGGTGATTCCAATTGGGTTGGAAAGTGCACGAAATCTAGTTTCCAACAAAAAAAGAATCACCCAATTCGGAGTCCGTATGAAAAACTTGTGTGCGTTTTGAGTCAGGTATGTCTGTGCAGTCCGAATCTGAATCCAGAACGTGAGAGACTTGGACTCTATCTTCTCTTGGGCCAAAAGTGACGTGAGAGAACTTTTTGGACAGCAAATAAACATCTCTTTCTTCCTTATCTTCATATGTGGATTGTACAAATGTCCCATACACCTGCAATTAGACAAAACACAAAAGTGTGTGAAGTATTTTTGTTCTGGATAACATAAATAG
This sequence comes from Triticum dicoccoides, assembly GCF_002162155.2. Lineage (NCBI taxonomy): Eukaryota > Viridiplantae > Streptophyta > Magnoliopsida > Poales > Poaceae > Triticum > Triticum dicoccoides. The sequence goes on from NW_021205766.1 coordinate 315,061, forward strand.
ATTATTGAATAGTTTGCACTAGAAATCACCTAACAAATATGCATATATGCAATATTTTTGGTCATATTCAAGGTAGTCATGTCCTCATCACTTAGCCCTTGTGCTGTTCCTATTATTCTAGTGCCGAAAAAGGATGGTACATCACGTATGTGTGTTGATTGTAGAGGCATTAATAATATTACTATTCGTTATCGTCATCCTATTCCTAGGCTAGATGATATGCTTGATGAATTGAGTGGCTCTACAATATTCTCCAAAGTTGATTTGCGTAGTGGATACCATCAAATTCGTATGAAATTGGGAGATGAATGGAAAACAACATTCAAAACTAAGTTTGGATTATATGAGTGGTTAGTCATGCCTTTTGGGTTAACTAATGCACCTAGTACTTTCATGAGATTAATGAACGAAGTTTTACGTGCTTTCATTTGGACGATTTGTGGTAGTTTACTTTGATGACATATTGATTTATAGCAGATCTTTGGAAGAACATTTGGAACATTTACGTGCTGTTTTTATTGCTCTACGTGATGCACGTTTGTTTGGTAACCTTGGGAAGTGCACCTTTTGCACTGACCGAGTATCTTTTCTTGGCTTTGTTGTTACTCCACAGGGAATTGAAGTTGATAAAGCCAAGATTAAAGCTATTGAGAGTTGGCCGCAACCCAAAACGGTCACACAAGTGAGCAGTTTTCTTGGCCTCGCTGGATTCTATAGGCGTTTTGTGAGAGATTTCAGCACCATTGCTGCACCTCTCAATGAGCTTGCAAAGAAAGATGTGCCTTTTCTTTGGGGTACCGCACAGGAAGAAGCCTTCTCGGTATTGAAAGATAAGTTGACACATGCTCCTTTACTTCAACTTCCTGATTTTAGTAAGACTTTTGAGCTTGAATGTGATGCTAGTGGAATTGGATTAGGCGGTCTGTTATTACAAGATGGCAAACCTGTTGCATACTTTTCTGAAAAATTGAGTGGGCCTAGTCTGAATTATTCTACTTATGATAAAGAATTTTATTCTCTTGTTCGGACTTTAGAAACATGGCAACATTATTTATGGCCCAAAGAATTTGTTATACATTCTGATCATGAATCTTTGAAACATATTAAAAGTCAAGCTAAACTGAATCGTAGACATGCTAAATGGGTTGAATTCATTGAGACTTTTCCTTATGTCATTAAACACAAGAAGGGAAAAGAAAATGTTATTGTTGATGCATTGTCTCGCCGCTATACTATGCTTTCACAACTTCACTTCAAAATATTTGGTTTGGAGACCATCAAAGATCAATATGTGCATGATGCTGATTTTAAAGATGTAATGCAGAATTGTAAAGAAGGAAGAATGTGGAACAAGTTCGTCGTTAACGATGGATTTGTGTTTCGTGCTAACAAGCTATGCATTCCAGCTAGCTCCGTTTGTCTTTTGTTGTTGCAGGAGGCGCATGGAGGAGGATTAATGGGACACTTTGGCGTGAAGAAGACGGAGGACGTACTTGCTACACATTTCTTTTGGCCAAAGATGAGACGGGATGTTGAGCGTTTTATTGCTCGATGCACTACATGTCAAAAAGCTAAGTCACGACTCAATCCTCATGGTTTATATATGCCTTTGCCTGTACCTAGTGTTCCTTGGGAGGATATATCTATGGACTTTGTTTTAGGTTTACCTCGAACAAAGAAGGGGAGGGATATCATATTTGTTGTCGTGGATAGATTCTCGAAAATGGCACACTTTATACCATGTCATAAAAGCGATGATGCTGTTAATGTTGCTGATTTGTTCTTTCGTGAAATTATTCGCTTGCATGGTGTGCCAAATACTATTGTTTCAGATCGTGATACTAAATTTCTTAGCCACTTTCGGAGATGTTTATGGGCTAAGTTGGGGACTAAACTGCTTTTTAGTACTACTTGTCACCCCCAAACTGATGGACAAACTGAAGTAGTCAATAGAACGTTGTCTACTATGCTTAGGGCTGTTTTGAAGAATAATAAGAAAATGTGGGAGGAATGCTTGCCTCATATTTGATGAGGACATCAATACAATTGTTACACCCACAGCCCCTGCTGCTATACATACTGGACCAATTACTAGAGCTCGTGCACGCCAACTAAATTACCAGGTACTTTCGTTTCTTGGTAATGATTCTAATGTTCATGAGAATATGATGCTGCCTAAATTGGATACATTTGTTTTGCTTACAAATGAAGGGCCTAGCTTGGAGAAGGATGAACATTGGAGCAAGAACAAGCATGGAGATGATGGCATGCGCAAGGGGAACAAGAACGGAGTTACAAGTGATGATTTCAGGACTTTCAAGCCACCATAATGGGTGCATGAAGCCTTGGACGAAATATACAAGATGCCACTTCATAAATTTCGTCCCGAGGCTATTTTAGGTGCTGCGTCACCTTATTATTGGGCCAGGCCCATGTAATTTCGAAATACATAAGTATAGGCTATTTTTAGAGTCCGTATGTGTGGGGAAACAAGAGATAGGGTTGATTTCGGACCCCTCCACCAAGGGCCACGAAATTCCCCCCTCTTCCTACATATATACAGCCCTTAGGGCATCGTTTAGACTTTGGGTTTTGTTTAGATTAAAAGTTCGCCATAGCTGCAACTTCGCGTACTTCGTTTGTGTTCAACGACCAGACAAAGGCGTCACAGAACCCCACCTTGATCAATAAAGCTTTCATCTTATATTCGCAATATCCAGATTGCAATCTCAGTTTCTTGCTTGTTCTTCGTTTGCTCGCAGGAAACAGACCCTCGTGGTCAGGTTGATCGTGCTCCGGCGTGGTCAATAACCTCTCAGAGTTGGTTTAGCGATTGCTAAGGCGCGACGTCCTCGCACGTTCGTAGTCGGATCGTCAAAGTCGACTTCCACCAAAGCGATATCCATCATCTCATCGAAAGACGGGACACCTCCGCCTCTATCACGACTCAATCCTCATGGTTTATATATGCCTTTGCCTGTACCTAGTGTTCCTTGGGAGGATATATCTATGGACTTTGTTTTAGGTTTACCTCGAACAAAGAAGGGGAGGGATAGCATATTTGTTGTCGTGGATAGATTCTCGAAAATGGCACACTTTATACCATGTCATAAAAGCGATGATGCTGTTAATGTTGCTGATTTGTTCTTTCGTGAAATTATTCGCTTGCATGGTGTGCCAAATACTATTGTTTCAGATCGTGATACTAAATTTCTTAGCCACTTTTGGAGATGTTTATGGGCTAAGTTGGGGACTAAACTGCTTTTTAGTACTACTTGTCACCCCCAAACTGATGGACAAACTGAAGTAGTCAATAGAACGTTGTCTACTATGCTTAGGGCTGTTTTGAAGAATAATAAGAAAATGTGGGAGGAGTGCTTGCCTCATATTGAATTTGCTTATAATCGTTCATTACATTCTACTACTAAGATGTGCCCTTTTGAAGTTGTGTATGGTTTCCTACCTCGTGCACCTATTGATTTGTTGCCTCTTCCATCTTCTGAGAAGGTTAATTTTGATGCTAAACAACGTGCTGAATTGATTTTAAAAATGCATGAGTTAACTAAGGAAAACATTGAGCGTATGAATGCTAAATATAAACTTGCTGGAGATAAGGGTACAAAACATGTTGTGTTTGCACCTGGAGATCTTGTTTGGTTACATTTGCGTAAGGATAGATTTCTTGATTTGCGCAAATCAAAGCTAATGCCACGTGCTGATGGCCCCTTTAAGGTGTTAGAGAAAATAAATGATAATGCGTATAAACTTGAGCTGCCTGCAGATTTTGGGGTTAGTCCCACTTTTAACATTGCAGATTTGAAGCCTTATTTGGGTGAGGAAGATGAGTTTCCGTCGAGGACGACTTCATTTCAAGAAGGGGAGGATGATGAGGACATCAATATCATTGTTACACCCACAGCCCCTACTGCTACATATACGGGACCAATTACTAGAGCTCGCGCACGCCAATTAAATTATCAGGTACTTTCGTTTCTTGGTAATGATTCTAATGTTCATGAGAATATGATGCTGCCTAAATTGGATACATTTGTTTTGCTTACAAATGAAGGGCCTAGCTTGGAGAAGGATGAACATTGGAGCAAGAACAAGCATGGAGATGATGCCATGCGCAAGGGGAACAAGAACGGATTTACAAGTGATGATTTCAGGACTTTGAAGCCACCATAATGGGTGCATGAAGCC
>NW_021205767.1:0-918 GCF_002162155.2 Triticum dicoccoides
TTTGCTTGACGGATTTGTGACACCCACCACCACCACTTGTTCGTAGTCTGTAGGATCATATTCTTGTGTGTTTCTATTGCTGCTAACCATGCCAGGATCACAAGCCGACGAGATTGACTGGGAGAATTTATCGAACAAGGAGCTTCATGATAAGTTTCAGCAAATGATGACTGAACAGGTGCAAGATGTGCTGAACAATTTTGAAGAGGCCATGGAGAAGATCACTGGCTTTGAGAAGACGTTCGAAACAAAGCTCGATAACAAGTTTAATGAATTGCTCGCGCGTCTTCCACCACCACCACCCGCTGCAGCTAATGCACCTCTCCAACAACAACAACAACAACGACTACCTCCACGTCGCGAAGCAGACCTCCGCCGAGCAAGCCGTGTTCCTCTTGCGTTTGGCCAAACTGTTGGTGCTGCTGTTGATACTTCTGTGGCTCCTGCTGCTGATGCGGAGGAGGATGATTATGTGGGAGATTATGAGGATGAGGTTTGATGAGGACATCAATACAATTGTTACACCCACAGCCCCTGCTGCTATACATACTGGACCAATTACTAGAGCTCGTGCACGCCAACTAAATTACCAGGTACTTTCGTTTCTTGGTAATGATTCTAATGTTCATGAGAATATGATGCTGCCTAAATTGGATACATTTGTTTTGCTTACAAATGAAGGGCCTAGCTTGGAGAAGGATGAACATTGGAGCAAGAACAAGCATGGAGATGATGGCATGCGCAAGGGGAACAAGAACGGAGTTACAAGTGATGATTTCAGGACTTTGAAGCCACCATAATGGGTGCATGAAGCCTTGGACGAAATATACAAGATGCCACTTCCTAAATTTCGTCCCGAGGCTATTTTAGGTGCTGCGTCACCTTATTATTGGGCCAGGCCCATGTAATTTCGAAATA
>NW_021205768.1:0-1276 GCF_002162155.2 Triticum dicoccoides
TATTTGAAGAGATGTGTGCTAACTATCCTTGGTTCTTATCAAGTTTTAATATTTGAAATTTGCTATATTTGAAGAGATGTGTGCTAACTATCCTTGGTTCTTATCAAGTTTTAATATTTGAAATTTGCAATATTTGAAGAGATGTGTGCTAACTACCCTTGGTTCTTATCAAGTTTTAATATTTGAAATTTGCAATATTTGAACAGATGTGTGCTAACTATCCTTGGTTCTTATCAAGTTTTAATATTTGAAATTTGCTATATTTGAAGAGATATGTGCTAACTATCCTTGGTTCTTATCAAGTTTTAATATTTGAAATTTGCAATATTTGAAGAGATGTGTGCTAACTATCCTTGGTTCTTATCAAGTTTTAATATTTGAAATTTGCAATATTTGAGGAGATGTGTGCTAACTATCCTTGGTTCTTATCAAGTTTTAATATTTGAAATTTGCTATATTTGAAGAGATGTGTGCTAACTATCCTTGGTTCTTATCAAGTTTTAATATTTGAAATTTTCAATATTTGAGGAGATGTGTGCTAACTATCCTTTGTTGGGGAACGTTGCAGAAAATTAAAATTTTTCCTACGGCTTCACCAAGATCCATCTATGAGTTCATCTAAGCAACGAGTCATGGGAGAGAGTTTGCATCTACATACCACTTGTAGATCGCGTGCGGAAGCTTGCAAGGTGATGATGTAGTCGTACTCGAACGTGATTCAGATCACCGATGCCAAGTGCTGAACGGACAGCACCTCCACGTTCAACACACGTACGGCACGGGTGACGTCCCCTCCGTCTTGATCCAGCAAGGAGGAAGGGGAGGTTGAGGAAGACAGCTCCACCGGCAGCACGACGGCGTGGTGATGGTGGAGAAGCAGTACTCCGACAGGGCTTCGCTGAGCACACAACGGAGGAGGAGAGGTGTTGGGGAGGGAGAAGGAGGCAACCAAAGGCCAAGGACTCAAGGTTTGAAGTCCCTCCTCTCCCCCACTATATATAGGAGGGCCAAGGGGGGGGTGGCCGGCCCTAGGAGATCCAATCTCCTAGGGGGGCGGCGGCCAAGGGGGGTTTCCCTCCCCCCCAAGGCACCTAGGAGGTGCCTTCCCCTCCTAGGACTCTTCCCCCTTGAACCCTAGGCGCATGGGCCTATGTGGGGCTGGTGCCCTTGGCCCATGCAGGCCAAGGCGCACCCCCTACAGCCCATGTGGCCCCCCGGGGCAGGTGGCCCCACCCGGTGGGCCCCCGGGACCCCTCCGGTGGTCCCGGTACAATAC
>NW_021205769.1:0-1092 GCF_002162155.2 Triticum dicoccoides
GACAAAGGTTATATACGCGAATCCCTTAGTCCTTGTGCTGTTCCTATTATTCTAGTGCCGAAAAAGGATGGTACATCACGTATGTGTGTTGATTGTAGAGGCATTAATAATATTACTATTCGTTATCGTCATCCTATTCCTAGGCTGGATGATATGCTTGATGAATTGAGTGGCTCTACAATATTCTCCAAAGTTGATTTGCGTAGTGGCTACCATCAAATTCGTATGAAATTGGGAGATGAATGGAAAACAGCATTTAAAACTAAGTTTGGATTATATGAGTGGTTAGTCATGCCTTTTGGGTTAACTAATGCACCTAGTACTTTCATGAGATTAATGAACGAAGTTTTACGTGCTTTCATTGGACGATTTGTGGTAGTTTACTTTGATGACATATTGATTTATAGCAGATCTTTGGAAGAACATTTGGAACATTTACGTGCTGTTTTTATTGCTCTACGTGATGCACGTTTGTTTGGTAACCTTGGGAAGTGCACCTTTTGCACCGACTGAGTATCTTTTCTTGGCTATGTTGTTACTCCATAGGGAATTGAAGTTGATAAAGCCAAGATTGAAGCTATTGAGAGTTGGCCGCAGCCCAAAACGGTCACACAAGTGAGGAGTTTTCTTGGCCTCGCTGAATTCTATAGGCGTTTTGTGAGAGATTTCAGCACCATTGCTGCACCTCTCAATGAGCTTACAAAGAAAGATGTGCCTTTTCTTTGGGGTACTGCACAGGAAGAAGCCTTCACGGTATTGAAAGATAAGTTGACACATGCTCCTTTACTCCAACTTCCTGATTTTAATAAGACTTTTGAGCTTGAATGTGATGCTAGTGGAATTGGATTAGGAGGTGTGTTATTACAAGATGGCAAACCTGTTGCATACTTTTCTGAAAAATTGAGTGGGCCTAGTCTGAATTATTCTACTTATGATAAAGAATTATATGCTCTTGTTCGGACTTTAGAAACATGGCAACATTATTTATGGCCCAAAGAATTTGTTATACATTCTGATCATGAATCTTTGAAACATATTAAAAGTCAAGCTAAACTGAATCGTAGACATGCTAAATGGGTTGAATTCATTGAG
>NW_021205770.1:0-1250 GCF_002162155.2 Triticum dicoccoides
ATATATCAGAAAGTCATGTTTGAAAGGAGTCTTGTTGATCTTGATTTCTAGAATGATAAATATGTTAAATTTATGCATCATGGTGTGCATGCATATGAACGGAGATATCGCAGGATTTACTCTTTCGCTACCTTATATCTTGTGTCCACAAACACCAACAGAAGATGCACACTTTTACCAATTCTAAACCAAATGTAAAGTATGGGTGACTAACAATTTTCTCGTTAATGCGATTCACTAATTGTGCGAGGCTTGTGCGTAATTAAATCATCCATCCCGTGTCATATCTTATCATTATGTCATCACACCTATGATTTATTACTTGGGAACTTATAGCTTTTTAAGGGCAGGCAAGATCGAGAGGCCATCAAAGCAGTCAGGGAGGCAGGGTCGGCGAAGCAGGTCCAGAGGTTGGAATCTCGAAGAAACATCGTCCTTTGACGCCGGCACCATCCTCAAACGCGGTGGCTGGAGGTACTGTCTTTCCACTCGGTGGATGACGACGATGCGGAAGCCACTGGAACGAGCAAGTCGGCCGCCGTAAAGTTTTTTTTTAGTCATCCGCAATAAAAGTTTTATAACTCGAACTCGGTTGACGAAAGGCGATGCGTGCGTGTAATGCGATGTGTGGCCATGCAAACAGCGGTGGAAGAGGACACGGCAAGAGATATTTTCCCCCCAACATGGATGGCAGCATGAAGTTGGGATCGAGCCGCTTGAACCTTAGGCGCTTTACGATTTATCAGGTGATATGCATTTCGCCCGCGGCCGCTCGTCAGCTTGCCGCTTGTGGCCCTCAAACTTAACGGGATTAAAAGTTCTGTCAGGGATCAAGAGCTCCCAAGTGACCCGCAAACTTAACATGGATGGTACTGCACACTGCTCCTCTAGATCAGATACATCTGCATCGTGCTTATATCACAGTGATGTGCCATGCACTACACTAATACGTACAGTATTTGACATGATCTCTCTTAACTCGCGTGAGGTGGAAGACGAACAAGAATGGGAATTCAGAGATTAACACAAGGGTTTTGGTGCTGCTTAAATCGTCACAGCTTTTCTGGTTTCTTTCTCCCCTTTTATTCTTTTATTTATTATTACAAGCAAATGTGCTCGATCCCCATGATCCGGCAGAACGTGGAGCCAATGGACTCGGTCCTAGCGTTACAGGCAACGACTAGGACAAGTAATAACTTACCCAAACAGAATTGACCAAATCTAACCTGACGAGTTTCAGACTGTTGCCA
>NW_021205771.1:0-1809 GCF_002162155.2 Triticum dicoccoides
GACTCCAAAAATATTGGTTTAATTTTTACCTCTTACCAATATTTCCATGGAATAACAGGAACATTTTCTTGGACACATTTGAGAAGATTTAATTGTTGGTTATTTTTAGAGGTTTCCTGAGGCTTTTTGAAAATTCCTCAATTCAAATTTCATTTGAATTTAAACATGATGCACACACCAGACAGCACCAGAAGCTAGGGATGTGACAACTCACCCCCACTAAACAAGAATCTCGTCTCGAGATTCAAGCGTAGGGTAAGGTGAAGGGGAAACGCAAACTAGTATAATCTTCACGATCCAGGGTGCACTTCAGTTGAACGTTGATTCATTCATCATTATTGTCTTGAAGTCTTGCTCTGAGAAATCCTGTCAACATGACATGGAGGGAAGAAGGAGACTCTAGAAGGGTCGATCTCCTCGAAGATCGAACAACTCAAGATTAACTTACGGAATGAGACATAGAAACATCTCTCAAGCTGAGAGACGAAGCATACCTCTAGAGGGACGGAGTGGAGCAGGTGACGAGGTTCACTAGGTAGACAACAATTCCAGACTTAAGAATGTGGTGATCGGTTGTCAACATAGCGAGGAGTTGAATTGCCATGACACCACGACGAAACATCCTGGAGAAGGGTGATTCGTAGATTATTATCTTAAGTGGCAAAAAGAATTACCTTTGATATAGAGATCACTGAGACTCTCTATATCAGCCGAAGGCAAATCACATCAATCGATTGGCGGGGTCGGTAGAATGGCATACTCGGACTTGGATGATGTGGATTACCTTGTTGAAGACAACGTAATGGATGAATTTGCTTATCACCAGAGATGGAAGAGACCCGTGGTAGAATGGCACATTGGCGGTGCAAGCTGGGAACAAAATGCAAATGCTGGGAATGATTCTGGTAACTGGGGAAGAACCCAACAAAAGAGAGTGAATTCACTGTTTGAATAGGTCATAGCATTGCCGAGGGGACTGAGAGCAAACCCAGTTAGTGACGATGATAACACGTAGCGCTTGTGCGTGCTCTCAAGAACTTGAGCGTTTCCATATTCATCAAGATTTTACCAACATCCGTGTCAAGGATCCTGGCAACACAACTTGCTACCATGATGAATGATGCAGATGCAAAGGAAGATAACACCTTCTCAGATTTCACCCTTGGCGGGGCCAAGGAGATAAAATCTGGATGATCGACCGAGAGACATTTAGCACTCCGCTTCTAATGTTCTCCTTGATGTGCTAGTGTAACCCATTCATAGAAATGATCTGGTATCTAGAACATCAAGTAAAAAGGTCGGACTTCGGGATCTCAAAATCCATAGGGGCAACTAGGGAGTAAATCCTACGAAATACCTATGGGGAGGTGGTCAACTTCATCAATCAAGATATTATAATAACAGGTCTTCCGGCTGGGTGTGTTGGCCACGACATCCACTTTACCGATTATCGCGCGATCAATATTATAATTCTTGGGAAATATTCCAACCATCATATCTGCCTGAGATTCAGATCTGGTTGGTGTCAGGATATTCCAGACTCATCGAGTCTAGGAAGAAAAACGAAAGTTTGCAACACAAATCGACGAGATGACGTTGCGGGATACTCGGGAGATGAACTACGATAGCAAGCTCCAAAACATGAGCTGGTTCTGCTACAAACATGTGAACACGTTGTCCCGGACAAGCATGACCACGTGGTAGTCTTACAATAAAACACTACCGAGTTCTGGTTGGGAACCATCACCGTGGATAACGAAGTCCTTGCATAAGTCATATGATTAGCTCTTATGAAGGAACTTCTTCCCC
>NW_021205772.1:0-1043 GCF_002162155.2 Triticum dicoccoides
CAGGTGACAACCTGGTAATACTTCTGAGAAGATATTCAGAAAATCACGAACCACCGGTATGTTACTAAGCTCGAGAACAATCTTGCTTTTCAGGGCAAGACGATATGATCAATAGAGCAAGGATTTGAAATAATCCTAACTCATCGATCGAGGAGTGAACCAGGAGAATGGACTAGGTAGCACGATCAATCTTAGAATGATGATTCAATAACCAACACACTAAGAATGAAATTATTGTCCTTTAACTACCAAACAACGGAGTTGCTAGCAGTATTGATTTCACACACCACGATTCACTTGTCGACATTCCGGTTACGATAACACAGGAACCGAGGAATGAACAATGATGGCGAGAAGTATCACTGTGTCAAGAGTTCATAGGATGGTGTGCAATTCCCATGACATTCTTGATATAAAGATGGTAATACTCCAAGGTGGAACAGAGTAAAAGTTGGATTGGCATTTTGATCTGCAGAGTATGATGGTTTTGACCTAATCCTAGATATGGATGAGGTATTGGAGTTTGTTTCTCCTAGTCATTCCGAAATAGAATGGCTTGACAGACCACAAGAGTAATAGGCATCGATAAACGAACACACGCATACTCTTGACTATCAATTGATAGACGAAGGTCAGAATGCAACTAAAGAGAACAACTCAAAGGAACATATAATTTTCTGAGTTGTGGATGCATAGATTAGTATGTCGAACCAAGTTCAACATATTTCTTCCGGATAACCCATGCAGAAAGGTAGAACTGGCAGAGTCACGATTTATGAATGGAGAACTCCTCAAGAATAATCCTGTTGTGATATTTCAGTTCAACGAGGAACTTCTGCCATAAGTAGTTCATGGTATTTGGAAGAAGAAGATACCACGGACTTCAAGGACTATCGCAAAGGTTACTAATATCCTAAAGGCACTAGCAATTACTATCAACATGAAGTAGGTAGAGTGAATCTCGGGTTCAAGAACCCAGGAACAGAATACCTATTACTAAGTAGCATCACGGGATGCTTTCGAGAATGATGGCCAGAATCATC
>NW_021205773.1:0-1175 GCF_002162155.2 Triticum dicoccoides
GACGGATGGAGCCAGCTCGGAGCCTGAGAGTGCTCTGGGGATAGATACCCTTACTACTAGGAGCAGCCCAGGGGCGCCATTAATGATAATGTGACGCTGGTGACTTACTTTGCTCATTCATAGCGAGCCGGACGGAACTGCATGCCGTCTACGTGCAACATCACCACCTCGATCCCTTGCTGTCCGTTATTGTGACTCGGATGTTTTTTTAACACCAGGCAGAAACATTCGTAAACACGTTCACACACTCTGAATGCATGCACGTACACCCTATGTTTATAAGAATCTCCTAGAGGCTGAGCTGGCATATCATTTTGAGATTCACAAAGTCACAATAAGTGTCTCATAGTCGACAAGAAGGTTTTCTCCAACTGAACGCGCATCACGAAAATCCTGATATAAACTTAGAAATATACAAGAACAAAGACTTGAACCCTGGTGGGTCGGAGATACCTCTGTCCTTCTAACCATTCAATCACATGTTGATTTGTATGACGAACTCAGACTCTACAAGGTGGTTGATCACTCTTGCTAGATTTTCCTGGCAGAATTTTGTTTTCGCCACTTAACCTTTGCCAATTTTCATTATTTAAAAATTTGAAATTTTACTTTTGCCACTCTTAACTTTTGACAATACATCATAATTGTTATTTTTGGAAAAAAATGGCAAAATCATGAATTACTAAACAGTGAGCAGTACATACACTATTCATCTTTCCAAAATCTTATTTTGTCATTTTTGTGTAGCTCACATAGTTATTTATCGTGTCACATAAAGTGTGAACACCACAAAATGAAAATGAGAGATTAAACATAATTGAATCCGAGTTGAAATGTTGAACCTTATAAATGGAAGTCAGAGATGACACAAACCATGTACGAAAAGAAGTTATTATGTATGTGAACACCACTATCTTTAATACGAACTAAAATGTGAACACCACAAATTATCCCATATGTTATTTTTCCCTCTGGGGTCTATGCGTACACATCATGATCAGTCAGCGATGCAGCCAGAAAATTGAGTTAATGGGTTGTGCCATTAATTTATTGTGAAAATTTAGTGGGGCTTAATTAAGTATAATGTCCCATTTCACACTATCATGTAACAAGACTATAGGACCCAAAGACAACATAACAAATAGAAATAAAGTAGCACTCATGTTTTATACATT
>NW_021205774.1:0-1410 GCF_002162155.2 Triticum dicoccoides
GTGGATAACACCACCTCCTATGTCCAAGTCCATGTTTTCATGGTCGTTCGGTTCACCTGGGACTCCCGATCCTCTACCAATGCCTACGCCTCTCGCTGAAGCGTTTCCACCACGGCCGGCTCCGCCGCCAGCCATACCACAACCATTCAGATTATCAAACTGTACCAGTAACCACTCCCCCCATTCACAATCCTTGGGATCATGGATTCCGTCGCCACATTCAGTCACAACATGACCAATTCGTCCACAAAAATAACAAAAGTGTGGCAGCTTTTCATACTCAACAGGGTACTTCTTACTTTCTCTTAGGGTCAGCGGAACAAAACGCACCAGCGGGTTATCAAGCTTGATGAACACCTGGGCACGTAGATACTTTGACGGGTTGATGCGACCCTCACTAACGATTACTTTGAAGGGTGGCAGTCCCACTTTCTTTGCTAGTTTCTCTGCTAGCTCAGTTTTCTTCATCAAGCCTTCTGGTATACCCAAGATCCGTGCCCACACCGGAATTCTATCCAACTCGTATTCTCTAACATCAGTGATTCTGTCGTACTCTTCAAACACCACAGCCGAGTTGCGGTATAACCAAGGGCCACCACCCATCACCCAATTCCAATCTCCAAGGCAAAAGAACTGCGCAAGAAACAGATTATCCTCCTTGGCCTTGATGGTCACGCCTTGAGCAGGTGCCCAAGCGTTTCTCAAAGATTTATAGAGAGAGACATGACTAAAGGGCTTCTGTGTGTGAACCCTAAATATCCCAAGCCAACGGGTCTCAGCGATCAGCCTTTCGATCTCTCCTGACAGGTCAAGTTCTTCCTCCTCCTCCCCATGCAGGTTCAGGCCTGCAAACGATCAGTCAGATTCGCCCCGGACCCCTGGTCCGACTTGGCTCCGTTGCTTCCCGAAGCCCCTCCCGTGGGAGCTCCCTTCCCAGATTCCGCCATGCACTCAGATGAGACAGGTGCTAGCAAAGTCAACGACCAAGCCTTGAACGGGATCGCCACCGGAGACGCGGGGATCAGCCGTGGCGGGGGATGTGGATGGACTCAGGCGGCGCGCCGCCGGAGGATAAAGGGAACCCTAGCTGCCTAGGGGAAAAAAAGAGAACGCGTGCAAGATATAGTTGAGTTTTTTTTCCTTTTGTTGCAGTGCGTGGCTCAAAGTTCATAGGGTCCAAGAAACACCATATTGAAACCCTTTCATTCTCACAAAAAGAAAGAATCCTAAATAACGAATTTAGCGGGAGTTTGACAGAAGATTTCACAACAATTTCAGGAAACAACCCAATCTTGGTCCCTTGAACATATATAACTAGAAGAATGTTCTTGTCCGCGTTACGTTACAGGGAGGTTTTGGTTTAACGTTTGCCTTTTATGTAAACCCGGGCGTGGGCAGCCCGGCCCGGCA
>NW_021205775.1:0-952 GCF_002162155.2 Triticum dicoccoides
GTGAGCCGACTGAACCGTATTCGCAGTGACGGATCGACTGTGAATTCTGTTGCGCGACTGAGACACGGCTGAATTCTGATCTCCTGCTGCCCGGAGCAGATCCCTGATCTGCATCAAACCTCTGCCAGCTTCCGACTGAGAAGGCTGGATGGACTCTGCTATACGGGTCGCAGCTGCTAAATTCTGGATTGGGGTTCGATATACCTGAGTCGGCGGGAAGAGTTGACGTCGACTGGTGTCGGGAACTCGTTGCCGCGCGCGCTCGTCGAGTGCTCGCTGAAGATTCTCCAGTCGAGTGCGTTCGGCCAAATTGGCCAGACGTGCCTCCTCCAAGGCACGAGCCTCGGGGGTTTCTCCTGCGATGGGAGTACGCAGAGCATCCACGTTCCTGCGGCGAAGTTCCTCTCTTTGCAGAGAGTCGAGTGGCTCGGGCTGGTACTCTTCGTGGCCTCGCGCGGGGTCGCCTCCGTCACCTGCTCCACCATCACGGGCGAAGCCAGGGGGACTGCGGGGCCCGTCGACCATCAAGATTTCCGCCGCTGGATCACTGCTACCGCACTCGGATGCCGTCTCTACGGAGCCAGTCGACAGATCGAACAAGCCGTAGAGAGATTCGTCGGGCTCGATTGCCGCAACTTGGGTGGTGGCCGATTGGCGAGCCACCGCGTGCCTCACCCATCGCTGAAGCCTCGACCGGCCCGAGCGCTTGCGCTGGCGGGAGACCGGGAGGGTGGACGATGGAGGAGCCGACCGATACGGGGTCGACGGTTGCCGCAGCAGAACGCCGCGGACACATGCGCGAAAATGCGTCGCACCGCGGACGGGGAGCGCATCAACGTCGAGTGGAGCCTCCTGGAGCCACGCGGAGTCGTCGGCGATGAAGGTGAGAGTGCCGAGACGGATCTCTCGACCCTCGACCAAAACTCCAGCAGACACCATGATGAAAGTACTC
>NW_021205776.1:0-2978 GCF_002162155.2 Triticum dicoccoides
GCCAGCAACTCTTTGCCTAGTGCTCCAGGATCCATCAATGAACTGACAAACAAAAAGCAATCGAAAGGAAACCACAATCGCAATGAAAACTGGAAAAGAATAGGATGTGAGAATCAGTCGGTGCTTCACAAAAAGAAGATTATTGGAATGAAAATATAGAAGCATAACTAATTCGCCCACCTTTCCTTCGTCGGTAGAGAAGAAAAATGGCAGAAGTGAGTAGCCTGGAGTGAGGTTTTCTTCAAGAAAGGGAAGAAAGGGCTTGAACGAGCGTTCCAATGAAATGATGGTTGCTTCGTCCAGTCCAACTTGGAGGCCACCTTACCACTGCTGGTAAAGGTGTGGGTTTTGTGATATGACGGGTCATGCCGGCCACATCGAGGTGACAGGTGTCTCGACTGTAGCAGCTCGCTGTGATTTGGTGGATGGCACGCGGGCCCGGATGCTTTGAAATGTCATTAACTTGATTTTAGTCTCTTTAGTATTTGGATCCAAGCATGGATGAGGCTAACAAGTTTTAGTCCCACTACTTTTAGTCATGAGACTAAAACGTATCAAAGCACTCTCTCAGGCTGGTCATAGTGGGGAGTAACTTAGACTAGTGTCATGCATATGACACTAGTGTAAGTTACTACCTCCATAGTGCAAAGTAACATAGTAGTAGTATCATAGATTGCTTCATTTATTATCTCATAGACTCATTTTGCCTCGGAAAGCGCTATGTTACAGTAACATATTATGTTACCACAAGCACCTCTTGCCTCATTAAATACTTGCCACATAAGCAAAATTGTCTTGGGATGTGTTAAGTTACTACCTAAGTTACTCCCACTATGGCTAGCCTCAATATTGTGCACCGCGACCAAGGCGGAGAGGAAAACGAGAGAACTACGTAATTAATGCATGAGTTTAATTAGGGTAGTTTTGTAAAGTACGAGATACATTCCTCCAATCGCAAAATGCCTTGGTTCATGAGATTTGAGATTTGAGCCCTATAAACCGGAGGGGAGGGGGTATTGCACACGGTGTAGTCTAGTCACTTGTTTTTTTAGCCGAAGTCTAGTCACTTGTTGAAATCTCTAGAAAGGCAAATACTCCTTTCCGGTTTATAGGTCTATACTACTCCCTCCGTCTAGGTGTGTAAGTCATCTTACGAAAACCAAATAGTCCCAAAACACTTAGGCGCGGTGCATTAACTTCTACCCTGTTTCTTGTTTCTTGACATACGTATCAACCAATAAGAGATGAGAGGTGTGCATGCTTTTAATGACTTGCAATGGCTAGTTCATTGCATGGAATGCTATTAATTAGCAAATAAACATTGGTGACCCCAGGAGGAAACGGTGCTAAGCACGTGGACCTATGCAGAATGAGTATAAACCAATGGATAATGGAGTTTAATTGTTAAACAATAGCAATTTTGTCTCATGCAAGAGCCTGGCTAGTACTCCAAGGAACCGCACCACGCGAGCGTTCGCAACTGCCACGTTCGGTTTGCACTTGGCTCTTCGCATCTTCGAGAAGACGAACAATGATGTTACTCCTACTTCTACAGTATCGAATCCACTGCTGCATGTCCGTCCACCTCGTGCGAGAGGGATAGCGTGTAGCGAAAGCTTCTACTTACTGCTCCTGCCTTTGCGTCCATGACAGGTGGGCCCAACAGGTGGTTGGCCCACCTGTCATGCAGCCAAAGGCAGGTGCAGTTAAGGCACCGGAGCTCAGTTCGCGAGGGAGAGGGCGTCGTAGTAATCAAGGGGTTGTTTGGTTTGTGACTAAAGTTTGCCAAAGCTTGCCACACTGAAGGTTAGGCAAATTTAACCAACTTAGGTGTGTGTTTGGTTCAAGCCACGTCTTAGGCAAGCCACACTATGGTCCCACATCACATACACACAAAAAGTGTGACAAGATTCCCTTAGGCTTTCCAACTTGTGGCTCTCATTTTGAAGAACTAAGGGGCTGTTTGAATTGTGACTATCTTTGCCATATATTGCCACATGATTTTTGCCACACTTGCCTTAGTTGAGTTGCTCAAATTGTTAGCCACACTTTGGCTTGCCTAAGGGAATCTTGCCACATTTTTTGTGTCTATGACATGTGGGGCTCACTGCTCATAAAAAATATTTGCCTTAAGTGTGGCTAGAACCAAACACCTACCTAACTTGGTCAAACTTGCCTAAGGTTAGGTGTGGCAAAGTGTGGCAAGGTGTGGCTAGGAACCAAACAGCCCCTAACCTTAGGCAAGTTTGGCAACATTGTATGGCAAAGTGTGGCACTCCTAGGACTAGAACTAAACAACCCCCAAATTTCTCGGCCTTGCACGAGTTGACGCGACACATCAAAGCACTGCATTCGATAAAACTCTTTTTACACATTTCAAATGGGCTACTTCGTATGTAGGAGTAGACATATTCTGCTTCGTATGTACTCCCTCCGTTCCAAAATATAAGTCTTTTTAGAGATTTCACTATGAACTACTCCTACATACGAAACAAAATGAGTGAATCTACACTCTAAAATATGTCTATATACATCCGTATGTAGTTTGTAGTGGAATCCCTAAAAAGACTTACATTTAGGAACGGAGGGAGTAGTCACTTGTTGCAATCTCTAAAAAGACTTATATTTGGAAACGGAGGGAGTACAACGCATGCATGCATGCCGTGACTTTCCTTTTGATACTTGCATGTGTTGATTTGATGCACCTTGCCAAATTTTGACTATAAATTTAACTAACCAAATTTTCATGCATGTCACAAAAAATCACGGGGCTGTTTGGATTGTGACTATGTTTGTCTTATGTTGCCACATTATTTTTCCCACACTTGCCACACTTGCCTAACTTGAGTTGCTCAAATTGTTAGACACACTTTGGCTTGCCACTAGTACAGAACCGGCCTTTAGTGCTGGTTCATGACGGCCTTTAGTGCCGGTTCGCCAATCGGCACTAAAGAGTGGGGACTAAAGGTCCCCCCCCC
>NW_021205777.1:0-774 GCF_002162155.2 Triticum dicoccoides
TTATTACTCATCGTTTTGGGGTCCCGGAGCGATTTCCACGATTGACGCACCCCGGGGTGCGTTTACGTGTCGCTCACCAGCAATCCTAATTTTGTTCGATTCTGGGCTCTTCCATGGACTATTACTCACCATTATGGGGTCCCAGCGCTATTTCCACATTCACAATCCCCGGGGTGCGTTTATGTGTACGTCGTCAATAGTCGCAATTTTGGCTGATTCTGGCCCGTTTCATGGACTATTACTCACCGTTTTGGTGTCCCAAAGCGATTTCGATGGTTGTTGAACCCTAAGGTGCGCTTACGTGTCGGTCATCAACAAACGCAGTTTGGGCTGATTCTGGCCCGATTCTTGGACTATTACTCACCGTTTTGGGGTCCCAAAGCGATTTCCATAGTTGTTGAACCCAAAGGTGCGCTTACGTGTCGGTCATCAAACTCGCAGTTTTGGCCGATTTTGGCCCGTCTCTTGGACTATTACTCACTGTTTTGGGGTCCTGGAGTGATTTCCACGATTGACGAACCCTGGGGTGCGTTTGCGTGTCGATCATCAACACTCGTAGTTTTGGCCGATTCTGTCCCGTTTCGTGACTATTACCCAGTTTTGGGGCCCCGGAGTGATTTCCACAACTGACGGACCGCAGGGTGCGTTTACGTGTCAGTTATCAACACTCACAATTTTGGCCAATTCTGGTTCATTTCGTGCACTATTACTCACCGTTTTCGGGTCCTAGAGCGATTTCCATGATTGACCATCCCTGGGTGCATTTATGTGTCG
>NW_021205778.1:0-1446 GCF_002162155.2 Triticum dicoccoides
GGTTATATATTTAACGGTTGGGCAGTCAAACGAACTCCGAATGCGACGAAATTTGGCAGGCGGCCTGTCTACACTATAATAAGACCGCACACCAAGTTCCATCCCATTCCGAGAACATTTTTCGGCCACTTATAAAATAATATTTCGGGGGTGCCGCGGGCGCGTGCGAGTGTGGTCTGGACACCGAACGGACAACGGAGAGAACCAGGAGGAACCCGAACGGATGCAAGTTTTGAAAAACATGCGGATGAAATGCAGATGATGACATGGCAAAATGCAACACGCAAGCAAATGACATGGCAATGGCGGCGAATAACTGGCGGACACCTGGCGCATCGGATCCGGGGCGTTACAACACTCCACCACTACGAGAGGATCTCGTCCCGAGATCTAGGATTGCACCGGAGGGAAAAGGGAGAGGAGAGGTAAAACAAAGTTGCTTCTTTGACGAATGAGTGAAACCATGAACCTTGAGAGGTTGAGCAATTTAAAAGAAAGGATACAACAGAGATGAACAAGATTGCAAACAATCCGTTAGAAAAGAGGAACAAGGAACAATACGAGGACTTGAAGGTTGCAAAGACATGAATCAAGAGTTTAATGGACAAGATAGAATTCGAAACCACTCCGGTTAAAACAAGATGATAGGGGAAGAATTCGGTCAGCACTCCGGTTGAACATGGAAGGAATAGAACATGAACTTGAGAAGATGGGATGATACTTGATGAAATCAACAACATACTGCCTCCGGAACTATTGAAAGAATGGCATAATGGGTAAGAAGGATTTCAGACAGCACTCAAGTTGAAAATAGAGGCAAAACTTGATAAGATGAAAGAACTTGAACAAAGGGGCACAATACTCCGGTTAAGCAAGATAGGGAAGGAATAAGAGTGACATAATTTGGACAGCACTCCGTCTGTAAATGGAAGGAATTGAACTTGACAAAATGAGAGGATACTTGAAAAGAGGACACAACACTTCGGTTAAAAGGATAGGCATGAAAAGGACATGATCTTAGGCAAACGAGATGATGGGTTGAGAAGAGCAACATCAGTAGACCTCCAGGAGAAAGAATAGAAGGTAGATCGTCGGAGCAAAAGAACGGAGAAGAAAAATGGCAAACTTCTGCCACAAGTGAGCTTGAAAAGACATCCTTAGGATAAGGGTCGAATGGAGTTGTTGGAACACTAACAACGGAAAGAATAAGCTCGATAAGTTCTTATAGATTGCATCTCAAATTATGAGGTGACAACCTGCCACTCACGGCAAAGAATTGGATTGATAAGAACAAGGAGACGAGAAACTTATCGCCGGAAGGATATATGAAGAACTTGGATCATATATGAGCACAATAGATAGCAGCAGTCCTTAGGGATGGCTTTAGGTGAAATATGACACAAGATAACTCCAACAACGAGGTTGATGGATTTAAAAATAACTCAT
>NW_021205779.1:0-1603 GCF_002162155.2 Triticum dicoccoides
ATGTCCCTAGTGAGCCTCTAGTTGACTAGCTCGTTGTGATCAACAGATAGTCATGGTTTCCTGGCTATGGACATTGGATGTCGTTGATAACGGGATCACATCATTAGGAGAATGATGTGATGGACAAGACCCAATCCTAAGCCTAGCACAAAGATCGTGTAGTTCGTTTGCTAGAGCTTTGCCAATGTCAAGTATCTCTTCCTTTGACCATGAGAGCGTGTAACTCCTGGATACCGTAGGAGTGCTTTGGGTGTATCAAATGTCACAACGTAACTGGGTGACTATAAAGGTGCACTACAGGTATCTCCGAAAGTATCTATTGTTTTATGCGGATCGAGACTGGGATTTGTCACTCCGTGTAAACGGAGAGGTATCTCTGGGCCCACTCGGTAGGACATCATCATATGCGCAATGTGATCAAGGAGTTGATCACGGGATGATGTGTTACGGAACGAGTAAAGTGACTTGCCGGTAACGAGATTGAACAAGGTATTGGATACCGACGATCGAATCTCGGGCAAGTAACATACCGATAGACAAAGGGAATTGAATACGGGATTGATTAAGTCCTTGACATCGTGGTTCGTCCGATGAGATCATCGTGGAACATGTGGGAGCCATCATGGGTATCCAGATCCCGCTGTTGGTTATTGACCGGAGAACGTCTCGGTCATGTCTACATGTCTCCCGAACCCGTAGGGTCTACACAATTAAGGTTCGATGACGCTAGGGTTATAAAGGAAGTTTGTATGTGGTTATCGAATGTTGTTCGGAGTCCCGGATGAGATCCCGGACGTCACGAGGAGTTCCGGAATGGTCCGGAGGTAAAGATTTATATATGGGAAGTCCTATTTTGGCCACCGGAAAATGTTCGGGATTTTTCGGTATTGTACCGGGAAGGTTCTAGAAGGTTCCGGAGTGGAGCCCACCTGCATGGGGGGCCCACATGAACGTGGGTAGTGGGGGCAAGGCCCCACACCCCTGGTCAAGGCGCACCAAGATCCCCCTTAGAAGGAATAAAATCATATCCCGAAGGGATAAGATCAAGATCCCTAAAAAGGGGGGATAACAATCGGTGAGGAAGGAAATGATGGGATTTCTTTCCTCCCACCTTGGCCAACGCCCCAATGGACTTGGAGGGCAAGAAACCAGGCTCTCCACCCCTATATATAGTGGAGAGACGCATGGGAGCTGAACACGAAGTTCTGGCGCAGCCCTCCCCCTCTCCCAAGTCGTCCTCCTCTCCCGTGGTGCTTGGCGAAGCCCTGCTGGATTGTCACGCTCCTCCATCACCACCACGCCGTTGTGCTGCTGTTGGATGGAGTCTTCCTCAACCTCTCCCTCTCTCCTTGCTGGATCAAGGCGTGGGAGACGTCACCGGGCTGTACGTGTGTTGAACGCGGAGGTGCCGTGCGTTCGGCACTTGATCATCGATGATTTGAATCACGACGAGTACGACTCCTTCAACCCCGTTCTCTTGAACGCTTCCGCTTAGCGATCTACAAGGGTATGTAGATGCACTCTCTTTCTACTCGTTGCTGGTCTCTCCATAGATAGATCTTGGTGACACGTAGGAAAATTTTGAATTTCTGCTACGTTCCCC
>NW_021205780.1:0-1353 GCF_002162155.2 Triticum dicoccoides
GTGAGCGGCAAGCTTGCCGCCGTCGCTGCTGAGGCCGTGAAGGGTCAAGCGGAGGCTCTGCTGTCAAAGTTCCGGGCTTTCAGCACCAAGCCGAAGCGAGGCGTTGCCGATCCTGAGGCTCCACGAGGCGAAGTCGCCCAGCACAGCTCCGTCACCAGCGATGGTGCCATTAGAAAGTGACCCCTTCGTGGCTCCCGTCCTGCTTTTCATTCCTGCAACATGCATCCTGCCTCGTGGAGGCGTTTAAACTTGTGTTTGGCGTTGTCGAAGTACTCTATGGACTGTAATATTTTCTTTTGAATTTCTTGAGATTTGCGTTTTTCCTTCCTACTTGCTTGTGTTCTACGTTGGCAGAGCCCGGCCCCGCGCATACCTCAGCCGCCGTTAGCCCCGACCGGAAACCAGGACGGGACCAAGGAGTGAGGGGCTATGTGACAAGTTAGGCTCCTGAGTCTTGATGCTCAGGAGTCCCCCTTGACACACGAACAGCAAGTAGGGAGGTGAGATGTATGGGTGAATTTACTGTTCTACGTCGGCAGAGCCTGGCCCCGTGCATACCTCAACCGCCGTTAGCCTTTCGAAACTAAGGGGTGAGGGGCTACGTGACCAGTTAGGCTCTTGAGTCGCGATGCTCAGGAGTCCCCCTTGACGTTCAAACGGCCTTCATACCTTGGCTCCGCTCGGGGAGAGACGTGCGATGAACCAGGCCCGAGGGGCCTGGCTGGGTGGCGTGCGCCTGGGCATGACCCGGGCATAGCCCCTATACCCAGCCCCCTCGCGCGGCACTCCCGAGGGGAGGCATTATGATGAGGCCGGACACTGAGCTCTGGGCTCCCTGAGGTTGATGCGGCCGGGGGCCACCCTCAGTTGTTTATCACCAGCGCGGAGCATAGCGCTTCCGTATGTGTACAGGCATAGCCGCTCCTCGGCAGTGTCGTCAACCAGCACAGAGCATGGTGCTTCCACTGGTGCGTGGGAGGGGGCTCCCCTCCGGGAGGAGCCCCCGGGGCGTGTACAGCCCCGCCCTGACACGAGGCTGGCACGGTAGGGCCTAGCGAGGTGTATCTGGGCACCCATGAGCTAGCGTGGGACTCACGAGGCCCTACCTCAAGGCGGGTTGCGCTGGCTCTGGGCCTTTACTTGTGATGTGTTCCTACAGATTTGGTTAGATGTCGGTGCTCTACGTCCTCGGGTCCCGGCCCTCGAGTGGGTTCAGCCATCGCTGGTATGCCAGGTCGCGATGTCGTGGACAAGGCTAGAGGGTGAGGGCTGGAGAGCCAGTAAGAGCCCATGAGTCGCGATGCTCAGGTACCCCCCCTTCAATGTGCAAGCGGCCGGCATGAAGGAAGAAGG
>NW_021205781.1:0-1428 GCF_002162155.2 Triticum dicoccoides
GTGTTTTCCCTTTTCCTAGCTTATGCATGGCTTTCTTCATATATGACTTTGCTATTTGCCGACGTGTTTTTTTGTGTGTGTTTGTGTTAGTATTGGTTGTGTGCATCCTAACTATCCAAAGGTCGGGTGTGTGCGTTAGTGTTGACTGTGTGCATCCTAACTATGCAGAGGCCAGATGTGTGCTCATTGTGTTTATATCTTCTTAATGATTCATAGTGAGTAAATAAAATGCACCATTTGTAAGGAAAAACAGAATACCACTATAAAATGCTACAGGCGAATGGAAGTACTAAAATGCAAGCAAATAAAGACCATATCTACTTTTATAGGACTCATGAAAATATAAACAAATTATGATAATGTACTGTCATGCGGCTCTGGCCCCGGACTCAACTTATGTTCATCAACATGTGTTCATGACTTCATGCATAAGTTGTTTGTTTCCCTTAAGAAAGGGATAACAAAGATTGTCATCACACTAGCTTCTGGAGCTAGCTAGCTAACTATTTTTATTTTTTTGAAAAGGAGGTCATCCCCGGCCTCTGCATCGAAAAGATGCACGCGGCCACTTTATTAGAGCAAGTCCAACAAAACAAATAGTCTGGTCTGCAAAGTACAACTCACAAAACTAGCTAACTAACTGCCCGACATAAAAAAGAAAGCTAGCTAACTAACCGCAGCTATTTGTAGTACTTGGCGTGATTGGCATGGAGTTTGTTAGAACCATCCATGGAAAATATCCCATGTTTCTGGCTTTCTGCGGAGGATGCATGTAAGCCCTGCAGTGTCGTGCCCGCCGCCGCCGGTGGGTAGGAGATGGGGTTGGGATGCTACAGCATAGAGCGTGGGAATAAGCGTCGCGGGAACGGCCACTGCGGTGGCCAACAACGGGGAGGGGAGCATACCAGTGCAGAAATAGCTGCAGATGACATTGAGGAGTAAGGATCTCTAGCCGGTATTGTCGTGACCAATTGGCTTCTCTATTAGGGTGCAATTTTTTTGATTGAATTTCTGGATCCACCACACACGCTTTAGCTAGTGATGATCACATACAAAAGCCGTAGTCATGTAGATATCTTGCAAGAAATTAGGAATAGACGATCTGTTAAAACACATTCATTTCAGCAATTCCATATTTCCTAGAGAATGCACAAACTCCCACACAGATTATTTGGCCCTTCAACTTATGATGAGTACCACCTAAAATGTTTCCAAACAAATTTGGAATACTCGTTGGCGGTGCTAAGTTGTATATAACATAAATCGTGCCCCAAATCAAGGTAGTAAATGGACATACAAAAATAAGTGATGAGTTATCTCTTCCTGATCACAAAAACAACATTTTTTGCTACCATGCCAATCACACTTCGCAAGGTTATGTTCGGTAAGAACTACCTCCCTCTGCAAAAAGCACATGAAAACTTTGAT